>NW_020328518.1:0-187500 GCF_001858045.2 Oreochromis niloticus
TTCCTCAGCTCGTCTGTGTGAAGCTGAGTGTAAAGAGGCTCCTGCTGTTAGAGAAACACTCTGACTGTTTAACAGAGTCAGACATGTTAGACTCAATTTCAGTCAGAAACTCAGCATCACATTGATGAAGCTGCAGATTAATTGTGGTTAATTTCTGATTAATTTCTTTGCTACCAGCAGAAATTTAAATGTAATTTAAAAGAAGGATTCAAGGTTATTGGGTTTTTGAACCCAAAGATATCACGTACATTATGAATTGTATGATATGTCTTTCTATTTTCCATCCATCCGTTCGCTTCCACATATCCTTTTCAGGGTCGTGGGCGGTGCTGGAGCTGTCATCTTCTTCTTCTATTTTTCTATGATCATATTTTGATGTTGATGTTGTTGGTTTTATTGTTTCTTCGGCAGTTGTAGTGTTTTAATATTTAGACTTTTTCCATTATTGTAATTGTGTATAAAGTTTGATTTGAATGAAATTTCACTCAAATACTTTCAGTGTTGCTGTGTTGAGTGTTTGCATGTTTAATGTTTGTATGGAAGACTGGTGGGGGAGGCTGTTACATCTTGCAGGAGGTCTCCTCTCTCCAGGAACTCACTCTGCAGGTGGGGAGATACAGGAGAGGTGGAGGAAGAACTCAGCCTGGGTGTCTATTGTCTTGTGTAGTCTGGAGGATGAGTGGATGACGGAGTGGGTGCAGTTTTCTCTGTGTGGGATCGGGTGGCCGTCCTGGGCTCTGTGGGGCCGGGCGGCGCTGCTGAACTGGGCCCCGGTCCGGATGGGCCTGGGCCCCCTTGCCCCTCCCTTCCTCCCCATCTCCAGCTGCCTCCCTCTTCCCCCTCCACCACAGTCTTCCACACATGCAGGGCCTTGGGGTAAAGGTGTGTCACCAGGGTGCAGGGAGGCATCCCCCCCTCTGTCCCTTCTGGCTGCCTGTGCCTCAGTTTTATCCACAACTTAGACATTCACATTACTCACACTCTCATAACACATACATATAGGACCTTGGGGTGGGACGCTACACGGCATCCAGAAGACCATCAGGGTGTACGACCTCACCCCTGGCGCCGTTGCCCACCTCTCAATTTTAAATCCACGTAGACATTGAGGGCTATCAGGAGGGGCTCTGTGCTTACCTGCTGCTGAGTAATTGCATATGAGAGCATGAGGGTGGGAATGGATGTTTGTATCTGTGTGTGCCTGTTTGTCTGTGTCTATATTTAGGTTGGGTATCAGACGCCACCTCTCTGGGGACATCTCAGGCCCTCCAAGGTATGGAGGCCTATCTCCCCCACCACTCCCCTGCCGGTGGAAGACACCCTCAGACTTCGGTGCATTGGTGGTTCTTTGTGTCCGGGGATGGGCGTCCAGGTACACACCGCCTCACTCCTTGGTGGCTGCTTGTTGGGCCTGGAGCCTGGGGCTCGCTCGGGCCACTTCAGTGGTGGGGTGCCCTCGGCCTCTCAGCCTGGGGCTCGGTCACTCAGGCACAGCTGGCTGCCGGCGGAGCTCACGGGCACGTCACTGCAACCCCCCTGGCTTCTGCTCCGCGGCTGCTGAGTGACCCTCATCTGGGACTCTCCTCAGCTCTTTCTGGGATAGTGGCGCGGCTGCCCCTCTGTTGGTCTTCCTTGGTCTCTTGTGTTCTGGGGCCTCTGGATGTCTGGAGTTTTGATCTCCTCCATACCTGCTTCATGCCCTGGAGGACGGGGCTGTGGCCCCCACACCTCTAGCAGATCATTACATGTAGGAACCTTTTAAATACAAGCGCGCTCATGCACACAGGTGCACACACGGTGCTCACACACAAACTACACCCTTTTTGGCTCCTACCTCAAAGCACACTGTGCGCTGTCGATCTCACGTGCTGCACAATAATGTTTAATATTTAGTATTTACTGTCATATTCCCATATATCACTGTGATGTTGTTTATTACTCTCGTTTTCTTCTGCTTGTTTTCTTTTTTGTCTGCTTATTTTCTGCTTGTCTGCTTATTCTGTTGGTTTTTGTTTTTGCCCTTTTTCCCCGTCCCTCTTCTCAGCTGTTTTCTTCCCTCTTTCTTTCTCCCCTTTCTTCCACCAGTCAAGTCTGTCCGTATTCAGCAAGTGAAATAAAATAAACAATAAAAGGTGAATCAAATGGACCATTACGGCAAGGCTGGGATGGTCCATTTGGTAAAGTAAATCCGTTGGGCATCTTTCTTCGCCTTTAGACAATAATTCTGATGGCAAAAGAACCAAACGGGACAGGCGAGGGAAAAAGAAAAAGATTATGGAGATTGCCTTAAAAAACGTAATAATAGAAACTTTCTAACAAATAATAATTAATAATAATAAATGATTATTTATTATTATTTATTATTATTTTATTATTATTATTTAATTAAAATTAATTATTAATAAATAATTAAAAATAATAATTTCAGCCAGTTTAGTTTAATACATTAACTTATCCTTGTGTACACAGTAATTCATAAATAAATAATGTATATTATCAATAAAGATTGATCTAAACAGTTTAACTGCTATGTACAGATAAAGGTGTGTAGCTTTAAAACATTTGCTATCCAGCAAATATCAGTCAAACGCAACACAAAAGGAAACATAACAATCGTTCAAATTGTTTGGACCGCTGATCCAAATCAACTGGCGTTGGTCAAACAGATGTGTGGTAGACTTACTTTTAAGGAGCTGCTACCGACAAACCAGCAAATAAACACCAACTATTTCATCTGTGACATTTGTGAGGTTTCCTCAAACACACTCCGTCAGTCTTGTTGCTGTTGAACGACAAACTATTTAAAAATGTGGCGGGATTACCTGGTCATGTCTCATTCACGGGCGATCGCCAAAACAAAAGCAAACAATTAACACCACACCGATGCTGTTCACAGGACAGCAAGAGTAATGATCAGGAGCATCTTGTCTTCATGATCGTTCCCTCGTACGTGTTATTACTGCGATGCAGCGTTTCGCTTCACAACTAAAGTGTGCAGTTTACTTTGTGCGCACTCAAATGGAGTCAAGTTAATTAGCGCCACCTGTGGTCAAGTGCCATAGCCTACAGCCAGATGAAGTTGTGACACACATCTGAGCACGTTTGAATTCCTGTTTCATGCACAATACATTTGTAACTTTTAATTTTTCTGTTTTTGTGTCTTGCAAATAAACCTTTAAAGTGATTGAAATGATCTCCATTGAGACTGTGTCAGCTCCCAAACAGACAAAAACAAACCAAAAACCAGCATAAACAATTTAAACATAAAATCACAAAGAAAGAACAATACAGTATCCACATCTGAAACCAAAGAGTAAAACAGTGAAATGTGGATTATTAAATATTAGGTCTCTCTCCTCCAGTCTCTGTTAGTACATGACTTAATAATTGATCAACCAATCGATTTACTCTGCCTTACAGAAACCTGGTTGCAGCAGGATGATATGTTAGTTTAAATGAATCAACACCCCGAGTCATTCAACTACCAGAAATCTCGAAGCACAGGCCGAGGGCGGTGTGGCAGCAATTTTCACACCAGCCTATTAATTAACGAAAGACCCAAGACAGACTTTTAATTCATTTGAAAGCCTGATGCTTAGGCCTCGTCCACCCAGCTGTAAAACTCAGAAACCAGTCTTACTTGTTATCATCTATCGTCCACCTGGGCCTTACACAGAGTTTCTCTCTGATTTCTCAGACTTTTTATCTGATTTAGTGCTCAGCTCAGATAAAATAATTATTGTGGGTGATTTTAACATCCATGTAGATGCTAAAATGACAGCCTCAACATGGCATTTAATCTGTTATTAGACTCAATTGGCTTCTCTCAAAATGTAAAAGAACCCCCACCACTTTAATCACACTCTAGATCTTGTTTTAACATATGGCATAGAAACCGAACATTTAACAGTGTTTCCTGAAAACCCTCTGCTGTCTGATCATTTCCTGATAACATTTACATTTACAATAATTGATTACACAGCAGTGGAGAGTAGACTTTATCAAAGTAGATGTCTTTCTGAAAGTGCTGTAACTAAGTTTAAGAATATAATCCACCCACTGTTATCATCTTCAATGCCCTGTACCAACATAGAGCAGAGCAGCTATCTGAACACTACTCCAACAGAGGTCGATCATCTTGTTAATAATTTTACCTCCTCACTACGTACGACTCTGGATACTGTAGCTCCTGTGAAAACTAAGGCCTCAAATCCGAAGTACCTGACTCCGTGGTATAATTCTCAAACACGTAGCCTAAAGCAGATAACTCGTAAGCTGGAGAGGAAATGGCGTGTCACAAATTTAGAGGATCATCATTTAGCCTGGAGAAATAGTTTGTTGCTTTATAAGAAAGCCCTCCGCAAAGCCAGAACATCTTACTATTCGTCACTGATTGAAGAAAATAAGAACAACCCCAGGTTTCTCTTCAGCACTGTAGCCAGGCTGACAAACAGTCAGAGCTCTACTGAGCCAACCATCCTTTAACGTTAACTAGTAATGACTTCATGAACTTCTTCACAAATAAAATTTTTATCATTAGAGAAAAAATTACCAATAATCATCCCACAGATGTAATATTATCTACAGCTACTTTTAGTACCATCGATGTTAAGTTAGACTCTTTTTCTCCAATTGATCTTTCTGAGTTAACTTCAATAATTAATTCCTCCAAACCATCAACGTGTCTTTTAGACCCCATTCCTACAAAACTGCTCAAAGAAGTCCTGCCATTAATTAATTCTTCGATCTTAAATATGATCAACCTATCTCTAATAATCGGCTATGTACCACAGGCCTTCAAGCTGGCTGTAGTTAAACTTTACTTAAAAAGCATCTCTAGACCAGCTGTCTTAGCTAATTATAGGCCAATCTCCAACCTTCCTTTCATATCAAACATCCTTGAAAGAGTAGTTGTCAAACAGCTAACAGATCATCTGCAGAGGAATGGCTTATTTGAAGAGTTTCAGTCAGGTTTCAGAGCTCATCACAGCACAGAAACAGCTTTAGTGAAGGTTACAAATGATCTTCTTATGGCCTCTGACAGTGGACTCATCTCTGTGCTTGTCCTGCTAGACCTCAGTGCTGCGTTCGATACTGTCGACCATCCTATTAGAGCGATTAGAACATGCTGTAGGTATTACAGGTACTGCACTGCAGTGGTTTGTATCATATCTATCTAATAGACTCCAATTTGTACATGTAAATGGAGAGTCCTCTTCACCCACTAAGGTCATTATGGTGTTCCACAGGGTTCAGTGCTAGGAATTCTGTTTACATTGTACATGCTTCCCTTAGGCAGTGTAGCACTCTCGTGTGATGCGACGAGCCAATAATCACTCCCGACGTTAGTCCGCTATAAAACTTTAATGTGTACTCCAGCACACGGTAAACACACACCAAGCCCGCGAACCGGAAGAACAAAACTCCCCCACCATACTATTCCGGTTGGACTAGTCCCCCAGCTATGGCAAGTCTGCTTAAACAAATATTGCTTGGTGATCATTTAACCAATGATCTACATCCTCCTCATTTAGCTGGTAGCACCTAACAAAACTTTCACTCACAAGTTTCTAACAGTGCTTCTTAACACAACTTTAACTTAACAATGTTTATGCACGGAGTAACCCCACACCTTAACATAACAGCAATGATCAAAATGCAAATAGCCAGCAAGCATCATATTTCAACATATTGACAACAAACTGATTACACATGTGGCATCCTCGTGTTTTCCATTTACATGTATCTTGGGTTGGGTCTGCAGATGCGACCTGCACGTGTGGTGTATGGTGTCTGGTTCACAATGTTCTGGCCGGGCACCTGCACAGCAGGTTGGGGCTGAGGAGAGGATGTGTTATGTGAATCTTGGTCTGAGCGTGTGTGTGATTGCGTGTGAGTGTGGAACTGTCCATTGTGGAATGATTAGTGTCCTGGTACTCAGGGTCATAGTCACGGAGTGGTGGCGGCGGTTCTGCACTGGGAGGATGTGGCGGCGATTCCTCCTGTAGGCTCTTCCATCGACCTGAATGATGTAGGATCGCGGCTCCTTGCTCTTCCTTTCCACAATTCCCAGCTGTTGTAGCCTTTCTCTGTCTGCATGCGGACCACTTCTCCTTCTTGCACGGCTGTAGCGTGCGGCTGGACTTATCATAGTGACGCTTCAGTCTGAGTCTTTGTCGCGAAGTCGGTCACAGATCTGTCCTGTGTTTTTTGCGATGGGCGCCAACAGCTTGCTGCACACGGAATGCCCGCGCGTGTCTGACGAGACATGAGGCGTTCAGCAGGGGAGCCTAGTTGTGTGTCACGGGAATGTTCTAAGGTTTAGAAGGTCAAGAAACACATCGGTTCCATCTCTGTGTGATTTTTCCATGAGCTGTTTTGCACTGCGCACCGCTCTCTCTGCAAGACCATTTGACTGTGGAAACTCTGGCTGCTGGTTAAATGGGTGAAGTCCCACTGCTTTGCGAAGTCGATAAACTGTTGACTAGTGTATTGTCTGCCATTGTCAGTGAGGAGCGTGTGCGGTGTGCCATGAACTGAAAAGTGTCTCTTTAGTTTGGAGATACCGCTGCTGTGGTCAAGTCACGGAGAAGGTCAATCTCGATCCATCCTGAATAGGAATCTACAAGAACCTGGTATTGTTTTCCATGCCAGGTAAAAAATGTCAGCGGCCACCGTTGACCACGGGAGGTCTGGAACAGGGTGCAGTTGTAGTGGTTCTCTCTGCTGATGTGTCTTAGTGCTGTTACACACAGTGCAAGAGAGCAGCTCTTCTGTGATGTCTTTTGACATTGCTGGCCAAAAGATGACACTCCTCGCTCTGCGCTTGGTTGCTTCGGTACCTGGATGACCTTTGTGTACGATGTTAATGTACTCTTTGTGCAGGGACTGGGGAATGACCGTTTTGTGGCTTTTCATGATAATCCCATCCTCCATGCTGAGCTCATCTCTATATGGAAAAAACGGAGCTAGAGCAGGCTGTACTTGGCTTTCTCTGCTGGGCCATCCTCGCTGGATGACTGTGCTGACGCTTGTAGCACACCATCTCGTGCTGTGTGCTGCCTTAGCTCCTCCAGCGAGCAGTGGAGATGTAGCTCACTGTCATCACTTCATAATCAGTGTGTTCAGCCGGGCAGTGTGACAGCGGGGCGAGCGGGGCTCTTGAAAGGGTGTCGGCTAGATACATGTATTTCCCCTTTTGTAGACCAGGCTGATGTCGTAACTCTGTAGTCGCAGCAACATCCTCTGGAGCCGGGCAGGGGCGGCATGGATGGGCTTTTTCATTATGGTCACCAGGGGCTGGTGGTCGGTTTCAATGATTGTTGCTTTGCCATAGACATAATCTTTGAACTTCGTGCAGGCAAACACCACGGCGAGGAGCTCCTTCTCTATCTGAGCATATCGCGTCTCTGTGTCAGTGAGAGCACGCGACGCGAAAGCCACCGGTCTGCCATTTTGCAAACATGCGGCACCTAGTCCATAGCATGATGCATCACATGTCAGTGTGACCGGCTCCTTGACGTTGTAATACGCCAATACTGGCGGGCTGGAGAGGCATGATTTGAGGTGGTCGAAGGCCTCCTGGTGCTGCGGGAACCAGCACCATGCAGTCTCCTTGTGGGTTAGTTTTCTGAGGGGTGCGGCTATCTCACTGAGGTTCTGTATGTATTTCCCAAGGTAATTACCATACGAGGAAGCGCTGTAGCGACGTGACATCCCGTGGGCACTGGCATTGCTCCTATTGCTGTGGTTTTTGAGGGGTCTGCTTTCAGACCGTCCTTCGTGAAAATGTGGCCCACATATGACACTTGATCTAGGCGAAATTTGCACTTGTCAGGGTTTAGCCTGAGTTTGATCTCTCGAGCACGTGTCAGCACTTTCTTTAGGTTGGCATCATGTTCGGCCACCCGTGTCCTCCGATGATGATGTCATCCACGATGACAGAGCACGGGTAACCGGCAAACAGCTGTTCCATGGAGCGCTGGAACACCTCACTGGCAGAGTTGATCCCAAAGGGCATCCGCAGAAATCTGTATCGCCCAAATGGGGTGCTGAATGTGGTCAGCATTGAGGATTTCTCGTCGAGCCGTATTTGCCAGAAGGAGTTTTTTGCATCTAGCACTGAGAACACTGTCGCTCCTGACATCTGTGCTGCCACTTCCTCAACACTGCGCATTGGGTGATGGGGTCTCTTCAGTGCTGTGTTGAGGTCTTTGGATTTATGCACAGTCTGATCTCATGCTTGTCTTTCTTGTGTGCTGCACCATCGAGGACACCCAGTCAGTAGGCTCTGTGACTGGTGTTACAACGCCAATGCGTTGCATGCGTTCAAGTTCAGCTTTGACTCTTTCTTGCATCGCGACGGGGATGCGGTGAGCTGGACGGACCACAGGCTGTGCATCAGGATCTAGCATCATTGAGTATGTGACTGGAAGTTCCCCAGTTCGTCACTGAACAGGTCATGGTAGTGTGTGAATATGTGGGAGCTGAAATCTGTGCTGCTTTCTGTGCTGATCTGATGGACCTCAGGGCTCATTTTCACAATGCCCATGTCCATGCATGCTCGAAATCCTAGCAGTGGTTGCACTTCTCTATCCACCAAGAAGAAAGGCAACGCGTGACACTGCTTCTTTAAGCAACAAGGGAGTGTAACAGTTCCATTGGTCTGAATTCTCGTGCCTCCATAGCAACAAGGCTCACAGCATTCTCTTGTTTCACAGTCTGTCTTCCGCCATTCACTGTTTCAAAAGTCTTGAGGGACATGACATTGCATTTCGCTCCTGTATCTACTTTCATCTCGGTGGGCTCACCATAGATGTGTATTGTGACAAATCCTCATCGTTCTTATTAGCTTTAGCGTGGATGCAATCAATCTGGCTGTCAAGCTCTACACCATCCACATAAAACGTTCATCTTGGAGTGGTGGCTCACTCACCGTTAATTCGTTCACAAGCCGCCTTGCAGTCTGTCTGTTAGGGTGGGCTCTGTGATGGCTGCGTGGTTTAGACTTGCAGCAACTTTTGTAGTGATTCAGTTTTTTACAGTTGTGACACTGCTGTCCGAATGCTGGACACTTGTCTCGCTTGGCTGCATGGCTGCCTCCACAATTGGAGCAATTGGTGACAGTCTGTGGAATGAAAGGGGCTTAGGCTTGTGCTTGCTGTTCAGAATGGGCTTTACTGCATCGACACTGGTAGCTTGTGTTGCTAGTGTCTTGCTGTTTTTTTCAGTCATTTCGTGTATTCGACACACTGAGATAGCTTTAGCAAGTGTCAGCTCGCTGTCTCTTAGCAGAGCTTTTCTCAACGTGTCACTAATGACACCACAGACGATACGATCACTGAGCAGCTCGTCAGTGAGGTCCCCAAAGTGACAACATTTAGCCTTAATCTTCAAATCACTGATGAATGATTCAAGTGTCTCACCTGGCTTCTGATTTCTGGTGTGGAATCTATATCTTTCCATCGTCCTGTGTGTTGAGGATTGCAGATTCTTGAATTTTGCCTTCAAACATTCTGGATCCTCTCTGGACTCAGCAGCAGTGAGTATCTCTCCGTCTGCACCAGCTGCGCGAACGGCAGGAGCATAAACGAATGAGCGTTCTCGTTCGATGGCGTCCGGTCCAGCAATATTTAGGAGAATGTAAGCCCGTGTCTTTGCCGGTTTGTCAGAGTGGGCAGCGGAGATGAAAATATCATATTCCCTTTCAAAACACGCCAATTCTCGGCAATGTTCTCATCAAAACCAGAGGGTCAGGTCTGCGAAATCCGTCCGCCATGACGGGGCGACTTCTTTTCTTTTCTTTTTTTTTTTTTTTTTCAGCGGCTAATCCAACACAGCGCACAACAAGCAGTGCGTACCCCGAGAGGGATGTAAACATACGCGCTGGCGAGAAGTCCGTGCCGTCTTCTGACACCATGTAGCACTCTCGTGTGATGCGACGAGCCAATATCACTCCCGACGTTAGTCCGCTATAAAACTTTAATGTGTACTCCAGCACACGGTAAAACACACACCAAGCCCGCGAACCGGAAGAACAAAACTCCCCCACCATACTATTCCGGTTGGACTAGTCCCCACAGCTATGGCAAGTCTGCTTAAACAAATATTGCTTGGTGATCATTTAACCAATGATCTACAGGCAGCATCATTAGAAGACATAGCATAAATTTTCACTGCTATGCAGATGACACGCAGCTCTATCTGTCCATGAAGCCAGGTAACACACACCAATTAGTTAAACTGCAGGAATGTCTTAAAGACATAAAGACCTGGATGGCCGCTGACTTTCTGCTTCTTAATTCAGATCAAACTGAGGTTATTGTACTCGGCCCTGAAATCTTAGAAATATGGTATCTAAGCAGATCCTTACTCTGGATGGCATTACCTTGGCCTCCAGTAATGCTGTGAGGAACCTTGGAGTCATTTTTGACCAGGACATGTCCTTCAATGCACATATTAAACAAATATGTAAGACTGCTTTCTTCCATTTGTGCAACATCTCTAAAATTAGAAATATCCTGTCTCAGAGTGACGCTGAAAAACTAGTTCATGCATTTATTACTTCCAGGCTGGACTACTGTAATTCTTTATTATCAGGATGTCCTAAAAACTCGCTGAAAAGCCTTCAGTTAATCCAAAATGCTGCAGCAAGAGTCCTGACAGGGACTAGAAAGAGAGAGCATATTTCTCCTGTTTTGGCTTCCCTTCATTGGCTTCCTGTTAAATCCAGAATTGAATTCAAAATCCTGCTCCTCACATACAAGGTCTTAAATAATCAGGCCCCATCTTATCTTAATGACCTTGTAGTACCATATCACCCTATTAGAGCACTTCGCTCTCGCTCTGCAGGCCTACTTGTTGTTCCTAGAGTATTTAAAAGTAGAATGGGAGGCAGAGCCTTCAGTTTTCAGGCCCTCTTCTGTGGAACCAGCTTCCAGTTTGGATTCAGGAGACAGACACTATCTCTACTTCAAGATTAGGCTTCAAACTTTCCTTTTGCTAAGCATATAGTTAGGCTGGACCAGGTGACCCTGAATCCTCCTTAGTTATGCTGCAATAGACGTAGGCTGCCGGGGATTCCCATGATGCATTGAGTTTTTCCTTTCCAGTCACCTTTCTCACTCACTATGTGTTAATAGACCTCTCTGCATCGAATCATATCTGTTATTAATCTCTGTCTCTCTTCCACAGCAGTCTTTATCCTGTTTTCCTTCTTTCACCCAACCGGTCGCAGCAGATGGCCCCGCCCCTCCCTGACCCTGGTTCTGCCAGAGGTTTCTTCCTGTTAAAAGGGAGTTTTCCTTCCCACTGTTGCCAAAGTGCTTGCTCATAGGGGGTCATATGATGTTGGTTTTCTCTGTATTATTATTGTGCTATCTACTGTACAATATAAAGCGCCTTGAGGCGACTTTTGTTGTGATTTGGCGCTATATAAATAAAATTGAATTGAACTGAATGTTATGTATTTATTTTTGGCCTATAGCTACGGTGGCCTGAGAGGCCAAACGGACTGCAACTTAAAACACTAGCAATAACAAAAACGCTGCAAAAGCACAAAAACAAAAACACAAATAGGAAAAATAAAACGGAAGTGTTTCTGGGGAGACAATAGTAATAGTAATAAACAGAACCAGTGTGACTAAGTGGAGCTTGTGAGAGTGAGTGGATTGAAGAAAGTGAGGGACTCAGATGTGTCAGTTGGTTTGTCTTTGTTTTTGAGTGTGGAGGAGAGTTAGATTGGGTTGGTTTTAAAGCTAAGTTAAGAATATTCTGAATTTCAATTCAATTTATTTATATAGCACCAAATCACAACAACAGTCGCATTAAGGCGCTTATATTGTACAATTTAATTTCCAAAACTTGCATATGATCTCAGTTTGCAGCTGGACTATCACATAGCAGCTGGAGCAGTCTCCAATGGAGGCCACTGCTGCCACCTGTGGCCAAGTGCCATAGCCTACTACTAGATGAACTTGTGACACACATCTGCAGTAGAGGCTGAGTGGCTGCTCTCACACCTGGAGCATCCAAATCGACCCACAAACACGTTGAAAGATGCAACGCCATCAATGTGGATTGTCCAGACTGAGAGACCTCTTCCTTCTGACCCCTCTCCAAACCCTCAAACCCTCCTACCCACCTCGACATACAAACTGTGTGTGGCTTCATGTGTTCTGTTGATGTTTACATGATCGAAATAACTTGAACACAAACAAAGAGGAAGACCGCACCGGAAGGAAAAACTACAAGTCCAGCAGCCTCTGTGTTTAGGGAGGAGCAGTGAAAGTGAAAGTATTGAGCCTCTGTTCATAGCAGCAGGTGAAGGAAGGTGGAGCTGAGGCAGGTGAGTGTTAACATGAATATGTTTCTTCTTATGACATAAAATAATTCCACGCTGTTCGTGTCTGTGGGTGAAATGTGAGGCCGGTCGGCTCCTCTGAGCGCTGGTTTCCTGTAAGTAGAGAGGAAGTGAGTTTAGCTGAGCCTCCGTTTAGTGTGAGAGAGCAGGAGGAGAGTGAGAGCTGTGCTGAGGCAGGGTGAGTGTTAACACCGCTCTGACATTACTGTGTCTCTGTGGCGGGAACAACAGGCTCCGTCAGTGGAGACAAAAATAATCAGACTTTGGTTTTTCAAAGGAAACAACTTTATGTCGGAAGTTCCCGCACGCTCATTGGATAACGATGTGTCAATCTCGAGCTATTAGCCAATGAGCGTGCGGATCCACAGAAAGACCCGCCTTTATCACGGGACTTTAAAAACTACAATGGCGACAGAAACTCTGTGAGTGGAGTTCAGGCTGACGTCATGAAACTGTGACGTTTGAGCCACTTCCTGTTCTCAGTCCCAGCGTCCTGATCACCGAGGTTTCTGTTGCTCTGATATCTGATATTGATTATATTGGTAAACAGGCTGTAGCATAAACATCAGGTCTGATCTGAAAACTGTCTTTATTTTTTCAAAGTAAGGGAATATCTGTGGTCTGATACCGCGGGCTCATGGGCTAAGGACTTGGATTGACAAGCGCAGATGATTGTGTTGTTTCTTATAAAGGCTTGTGTGTGTGTGTGTGCCTTCCTGTGTGTGTCCTTGTGTCAGTGGAACTGAATCAGTGTGTTAGAGAAAGTGCTCCTCTGCTGTGCCGTCATCGTGTGGATGCTTCTTTTAAAGTTGGAACTCATGTTTTTATGATCTGCTTCATTTCATTGAACCTTTATTTCTAACCATGAAGTCCCTTTGAGGTTACAGCCTCCTGGTTAGGTTGAGGCTGTTCTTGTGCTTCAGGCTGAAATATGAGGAGTAAGGATGGGGCTGGTTAGCCCTCATGACCCTCACCATAACACATACGTCACAGGACAGTGTTTACCACAGAAACTCCATGAAATGATCAATGAGAACTTTAGAAACCCGTCAGTGTGATGCTTCCAGTACAACAGCACCTCTGAGTGTGTGTGTTTGCCTCTCAGACTAACTCCACCCTGACATCAAGAAGATGGAGGAAGAGGATGGAGCAGGATCTGCAGCATCCAGCTGTGTGTCTGTGAGGAGTGACCGGTCCAAAGGACAACCTCCAGTGTTCAGTAATGAACCTGCAGCAACAATGTAAGAGAGCTGCTGACTCATTTATTCAGTGTAAATAATGATTTTTGATGCAATGGGAGAAGAAAAATGACAAAAAACAGTTTTCAAAATAAGGATTAGAATATTACAAACTATATTTTTGAGTTTCCTGATGTAGTACAAAAATATCTGAACATAACTGTATATAGGACAGATATTTTACGGGTCTTTTAGGCAGCACCAAAAAACAAAAAGACTATTTTTAAGCTGTCTGAGGTAGTGAGTCAACATGTCACACTGGGTCAAAGGTCAGGGAGTAAAAGTGTGTTTTAAAGGAGGTTTAAAAGCAGCGAGTGAAGGAGCCTGTCGAGGTAAATCGTTCCATAACTGATCAAATTGAGTTGGTGGACCTCTGTGTGAAATCAAGCATCTGGTTCACAGAGAGGATAACCCTCAAATGGGCTGTACAACATTATATAGTGAGACAAAAACAGAGATTATCGTAGCCATCGCTCTCTCGCATGGACGTGGCAGTCTTGCTGTCTGCTGCGAATCCTCCCGTACCTCCGTGACCTCGTCTGGTATCTGCTCCCTCCTCTGTAAGAGACAGTAAAGGAAAACACGTCTCTGCCTAGTCTTGAAAATCTAATCTTATCATCCATCGTTCTTCTAGGGCCTCTTCTTCTTGTGGCCTCAGCTAACTGCTAATATTTAAATGGCTAACATTAACATGTGTGCCAGCCAGGTTGTTCAGTGTTGTGACAGTCAGCTGCTTCAGCTGCTGCTGGGATGGGCTGTGGCAAAGAGAACAGAGAAAATCAAAATCAGAGTTTTCTCTGGATTAAAAGCAAGGAAACAACAATATATTCTACATGGTGAAACTGATGGTTTATGGTGTTTGGGCCTGTTTTTCTGTATTTATGCAGATAAAGTGTAAACTCAGATGAATTATACCATCAAATGTTAAAGGCAAATATCAGGATGAGAGTCTGTGAGCTGAGAAGGACGTGAAGCGAGCAGTTTATCCCAGAGCTGAAGCTGCTCTGTGTGCAGAGATGAGCTCAGATTCCTGCTGTGATTGATCAACAGTCACAGAAATGTAGACTTGTAGTTATTACTGCAGGATGGTCACAGCAGATACTGAGAAACATGGATTATGAGGATGGATGATCAAGTTTCTCACTCTCTCCTTTAAATCTCAGTTTTTTCTTCTTCACAGTTTATCTGTTAATTTATTCATGAATAACACTGAAAGAGTTTCTGTTATATTTCCCTTGAACATCACCTTATTAGGGCGGCATTAGGAAACAGCCCCCTCCAAAGAATGATGAATGAATGATGATAATAATAAAATGATTAAAAAGCAGAGCTCAGAGTGGTAGAATGGTCAAACATGGATCCACGGGTGGTTCAACTGCATTTGGTGATGTGACTAAAGCAAATCTTTTAAATAATCCCACCATCAACGGGATGTTGTCTCCTTTACTACGGTTACTTTACTTGGTCACCGTGTGAATTTCTTTGAAATGAACCAAATTCTTTTATTTGTTGGTTGTTGCATATTTAACCTCTACAGTCAGGAAAGGAGGAGATGAGGCCTCAACAATGTTGGGTTGTAGCTGTGGTTCAGGTTAGAGTGAGTGTCCATGGAATAAATGTAAGTCAGTGAACTGGAAACATGACTGTGTTCAAACTTTTCCTTTTTATAATGAGTCTAATCAAAGGTGGACAGAAGTATCTCCACTTTGACTTTTCTGTGTCACCATAAGAGCTTCTGCACAGTGTGGAGAAAGATCCAGAAGCAGAGCTGGACTGCAGACAGCCAGTCAGAGCAGCTGTGTACAAAGTAAGACTGAACATCTGTCTGCTGATGGACTCATTTCTGAAAACTGGACTTCTTGTGTTGTTCAGACATTGAAGAGTTTTCTTTCTGTTTTTCTTTCTTTCAGCAGATGTTGGTCTGCAGGAGGTTTTAGATGAACATAAGATCAGTCTGAGGAGGAGATGTGAACGTGTGACTGAAGGAAGTGATGAAACAGGAAGTAGAACCCTCCTCAACACCATCTACACTGAGCTCTACATCACAGAGGGACAGAGTGAAGAGGTTCATACCCAACATGAGGTGAGGCAGCTGGAGACAGCTTCCAAGATGGACGCCCTCCATGACGCTCCAATCAGGTGCCAGGACATCTTTAAAGCCTTACCTGACCAACAGAGACCCATCAGAGTGGTTCTGACCAACGGCGTGGCTGGTGTTGGAAAAACCTTCTCAGTGCAGAAGTTCACTCTGGACTGGGCAGAGGGCTTGGAGAACCAACATGTCAGTGTGGTGGTTCTGCTTTCATTCAGGGAGCTGAACCTGATCAGAGATGAGCAGTACAGTCTTCTGGAGCTGCTCCATGTTTCCATCCAACATTACAGAAGGTCACAGCAGAGAAGCTGGCTGTCTCTCAGCTTTTGTTCATCTTTGACGGCCTGGATGAAAGCAGACTTTCATTGGATTTCACCAACAGGAAGCTGCTGTCTGATGTCACACAGAAGTCATCAGTCAGCCAGCTGCTGACAACCTCATCCAGGGGAATCTGCTTCCCTCGGCTCTCGTCTGGATAACTTCCCGACCTGCAGCAGCCAATCAGATCCCTCCTACATGTGTTGACAGGCTAACAGAAGTACGAGGCTTCACTGACGCCCAGAAGGAGGAGTACTTCAGGAGGAGATTCAGTGATGAAGAGCTGTCCAGCAGAATCATCTCCCACATGAAGACATCCAGGAGCATCGACGTCATGTGTAGTATCCCAGTCTTCTGCTGGATCACTGCTACAGTTCTGGAGCACATGTTGACTACAGAGCAGAGAGGAGAGCTGCCCAAGACCCTGACTGACATGTACTCACACTTCCTGCTGGTTCAGACAAAGAGGAAGAAGAACAAGTACCATGAGGGACATGAGACGAGTCCACAGGAGCTGACGGAGGCTGACAGGAAAGTTCTTCTGAAGCTGGGGAGGCTGGCGTTTGAACATCTGGAGAAAGGAAACATCATGTTCTACCAAGAAGACCTGGAGCAGTGTGGTCTGGATGTGACAGAGGCCTCGGTGTACTCAGGAGTTTGTACAGAGATCTTCAAAAGAGAGTGTGTGATCTTCCAGAAACCAGTCTACTGCTTTGTTCATCTGAGCATTCAGGAGTTTCTGGCTGCAGTCTACATGTTCCACTGTCACACCAACAGGAAGACAAAGGTGGTGGAAGGTTTTCTAGGGAATCTCCGAGAAGAATACGAAAACAGATCTTCCAGGTCTTATAGGATGGATGTCTTATATGGACCTTATATGGATGTCTTTTTGACTAAAGTCATGAGAAAATCCCTCCAGAGTGAAAATGGCCACCTGGACCTGTTTGTTCGCTTCCTTCATGGCCTCTGGAGTCCAACCAGAGACTCTTAGTAGGTCTGCTGGGTCAGACAGAGATCAGTCCAGAAACCATCCAGAGAGTCATCAACAACCTGAAGGAGATGAACAGTGATGAAATCTCTCCTGACAGAAGCATCAACATCTTCCACTGTCTGATGGAGATGAACCACCTCTCATTATTTCAGGAGATCCAAGAGTTCCTGAAGTCAAAGAAGAAACTCTCTGAGATCCAGTGCTCAGCTCTGGCCTTCATGCTGCAGATGTCAGAGGAGGTTCTGGATGAGTTTGACCTGCAGAAGTACAAAACATCAGAGCGGGGACGACAGAGACTGATTCCAGCTGTGAGGAACTACAGAAAGGCTGGGTGAGTCCAGATGTGATTATTAACATCATTGATCAGTGTAGGTTAGTAGTTTAATTTTGAAAATCAAATCAGATTGTAAGCACAAAGTGTTTGTGTCCGTACGCTGCAACCTTCCACACCATCCTTTATTGTACAGACTCAGCAGCAGCTCCATGGATCCCAAATCCAAGAGTGGAGAACAGATTTGAAGTGTGTCACATCCATGCAGTCACAGCTGTTTCCACCATGTTTCCACTGATATTAATCCTGTTCAATGACACGTTTCATATCAGTGAATATGTTCTTTAGGACGTCCACTGACATGTTTAAGTGTCCTGCTGGAAATCACTCAAATCATCCATGAAATCCATGAAAAATCCTTTTAGTGTTTCTAACTTCACCCTCTGTCCTCTCTCTCTCTCCATCCTCCTCACTGCTTCTTTCACTGATAATCACACAAACATCGTATTCAGCTACAAAATAACGCAATAATATCATCTGATGATCATTATTATAAGAGCAGGATCCATATTTGATATCAGAGTAACACACTGCTTGGTTATGTGCAGTCATCATCAGTGACTGTGGCTCAAACAGAAGCTCTCTGATTGGTTGCTGACCTTGGTCACCTGTCCACTCTCACCTGTTTGTGTTTGCTCTCTCTTTGCTGTCTCCATCCTCTCTCTCCTTTCTCTCCCTCTCTGTCTTTGTACCGTCACTCAGGTCCAATGGAAACAGTGACATTTACAAACCAATCAAAGACAAACTGATCCATGTCAGGTTAGAACAATATTCAAAGTGAATACAGGCTGCTGCTGGACACAGACAGGTAACATCATTTTGACTTGCTGTCACCTGGATCTGGACTCATAAACACTGAAGCCCTGAACAGGAATACAAATCATTTTCTGCCAACTAGCGACACACCAGCAGATAATGGCTCAGAAAGCTAAAATGAGCCAATCATTTCTGTGTTTAGTTCCCCTGAAATCAGATCTGATATCAGCAGCTCTGAGTTCATTCATCATTATTGTCCAGTGATGAGATTTCTGCTCCGTTTGGTAACAGTCAGCAGGTTTTTCCTGCGTGTGGACGTGAACAGTCGTACCTGACAGCAGCAGGTAGCAAACAGAGATCATCTTTCCAGCTGGAACTCTTCACTGAGCTGAACTCATTCAAAATGTTCTGGAGTCAAAACAGGAAACAGTCCAAATGTGTGTCTTCACTCTGACTCTGGATCAGATCTCAGTGACAGACTGTGGACATTATGGAAGCCTAAATGTGACACCATCTTCCTCCTTCATCTGCAGATTAAAGCCAACAAAGATTCTCATTAAAAGTCTGCAGGTCTGAGAGAGACTCAATCGTTGTGTCATGTCAAACACAGTAAGAGGAGCTGAAGCACAGATGTGAAGAGCAGATGTTCATCAGATTATGACCTCACTCTGTTTTGTCTTCATATACATTCAGTCTGTGTTTATAATGCAGATTTTCTGCTTTTATAATAACACATTTTATATTTTCTATCATCACAGACTGACTCAGTGTGGACTCTCAAAGACTCACTGTGAAGTTGTGGCCTCAGCTCTGAAGTCCAACCCCTCCCATCTGACAGAGCTGGACATGAGTGGAAACAGATACCTGTGGGATTTAGGTGTGAAGCTTCTGTGTGCTGGACTGGAGAGTCCAAACTGTCGACTGGAGACTCTGAGGTGAGTTCACTGACTGCGGCTGTTGTTGTTTTTCTATATTTCAGGTCTTTGATTGATGTTTGAAACTTTCTTTAGTTCCTAAATGTTCAGGATGTGTCTGAAGACAAATGTGAAGAAGTTTGAGTGCTTTCAGAAATGTTGTGTCTTTCCAAACGACTGAACAACAGTTTTTCCTTTTGGCTCCAAACAGAAGTGACAGACTTGAGCAGGGTTCATTTAAAGGCTGACAGAAGTGGAGTGGTGACGGGGAGATGTTTGACAGGACAGTGTTTCAGCCTCCACAGGTTCATGTTGTGCTCCATCAGTCAGTGAAGATGAAGTCAGTGCTGATGAGGCTGTAGAGTGTGTGAGGGATGTGAATGAGGATGATGAAGATCTGATGATAGCAGATAAAAACAGGCTGCAGAGACTTTGAGCCATACAGGGCACACAGTGTGTGTACAGAACAGCTGAAATCATTCTGGAGGCCTCACTGGAATATGGAAGCATCACAGTACAGCTTCACTAAAGTCTCTGATATGAGATGAGAAATGAAGCAGCCAGAGCTTTTTCATGAGTGGAAATCCACTGTGACTGTGAGCTGCTGCTACAGCCTCCAGATTAGCCAGCAGCTCATCCTGCTCAACATTTTCTCACCAACTTTAATGGAAGTGTGATGTTTTCAGCTGGAGTGATGGTCAGGGTGGCCTCCCTCTCCTCTTCTTCTCCTCTTCCTCTTTCATTTGTAAAGCCACTTCTGCTGCTTTCATTCATTTGGAAGTCCTGTAGCTGAGTTTGGGAGAGACTAACAGCCTCGGCAGCAGAGGGGAGAAAGGCTGTAACACCACCACTTTACTCTGTTCTACCTGTCACATCATTTTATCAGGAAACAAATATGCTCATGTTTTACTATGTTTGTCTTGAAGATGGAAGAAGATCACATGGTGCTTTTTATTATTGTGTTGGTTTGTTTCCTGTCTCTTGGATGGAGCCCAGCTGTGCGTGGCCCCTGGGCCTGTGGTCAGAGTGTGTGCTGGATAATCCGGCCCAGGATGAGGCCAAACTGACATGGGATGAAATGTCTGTCACATAATTGAGCTTAGTGTAGTTTCATTTCTGCACAATTTAAAAACAACCAAAACTTTGTTCTGTCTTTTCTATGTTATACTGTAGACTTTCTTTGATACTGTGTCCAAAAGGAGCAGCTTTTACTTTGAAGGGGAGCCGTCTCTGTTTCCTCTTCAGGTTGGATGATGGAAGCAAATGAGTGTGTGATGTTCTTTCAGTGTTGCACTTTGTAGACGCTCCCTGAGCGCTGGTCTCACAGCCAGCTGCACATAGAGACCAGTGTTGTTAGTCCAGGTCAGAAGATGACTTGTTGGAATGAAAATGAGCTTGTAGTTTGTCTGCTTTAATCATGTGACTGGAAAAAGGTGTTGGACTTCAAATATGTCCATTTCTTTCACACTTCACCTTTAAAAGTGAAGCCTTGTGGTTCCTGGAAGGAAAAACACGACTTTTTCAAGTCTTTGTCCTGTTTTTATGATAAATGTACGACTTTAATGTGAAACATTCAGAGTTTTTTCTCTTGTTGTGTTTGTTTGAAGCTGCTTCCTGTTGGCTTCAGCTGTTTGGAGTTTCCATTTTCTAAACTTCTACATTCTGAACCTTCTTCAGCTCTGAACAGATGATGAAACACTGAATGATTTCAAGCTCACACTTTGTCTAATAAACTTACATCTTTCATTCTTTATACAGATTGAGGAGCTGTGATTTGTCAGAGATCAGCTGTGATTATCTGGCAGCAGCACTGAAGTCCAACCCCTCCCATCTGAGAGAGCTGGACCTGAGTAACAACAAGCTGCAGGATTCAGGAGTGAAGCATCTGTGTGGTTTCCTGGAGAGTCCAGGATGTGGACTTGAAACTCTGAGGTCAGTCAGCATGTTTTAGTTGTGCTGAGATGAATATGATGTGAAAGTTGTGCTGACACTAAACTGCAGACATCAGGCTGATATTATACTGATCCACACTGAGGATCTTCATGGTAAAGTCTGTTTTCTTCTTCTCTGGTTTAGTCCATTGACTGCAGCAGAACAATGTTCACATTTCAAACAGTGAGACTCAACGTATGGCCCGCGGCCCACACGCGGCCTGACTACCTTTCCTGATTCAGAGAGAGGGGACCCTGATTAACTGTGTAGCTTCTTCCTCACAGTTCTAAGTATCAGACACAACAATGAATAATCCACAGCTGACTGTCTTTAGCAGGTCAAAGGTCACGGCACACAGCAGACAGTGGGAAATATTCTAATTCTGATCATTTATCAGCACATATCCATATGTATAAAAACAAAGCTGACACTGTGAGACTTGATCAGAGGTGAGATCATCACAGCAGAGGCCTTTGTGTCAAAGTCACTGAGGATCAAACAGAAACACATGAAGCAGATTTTCCTCTTCTGGCTTTTTATAGCAGATAACCTTCAAAATCTTCTGCAGTCGATCAAAAACTGACGCAAACCATGAAACAACATGTGAACATGAGCTGATGCTGCTGAAGTGAAGCAAAGTTACAGAGGTTTGATTACAGACACAGCTGAGAGTTTGTAATCTGTCATCATTTTAAAAGGTTTCAATTTCTTCAGTATTGAACAGCAGAAATTAGGCTTTGTTTTCAGAGGCCGACAGCAGTGAACACAACAGCAGACTGGTGCGTAATAAGCAGTGAATAATGCAGAAAACAGATTTTTGAAGGTAAACTGTTCTTGAAGTACACTGAGAGAGAGAGAGCTGTGCAGGAAGTAAAGGTCAAAGTCAGAGAGAATTCATGACCATGTTCATCAAACGTAAAGCATAGTTTGGATCTTCTTTTGCTGCTGGTTCACTCAGTTTTGGTTGGAGACAGATGAAACCTGCAGCTTCAGGATCTGTGAGCTGTCCACTTTCAGCCCCGACGGCGTGTCCGTGTACGTGCCGTCGAGTGAACGATCCACGCTCTGTGTTTCCATCTTTGTGTGTTTAGCTGCTCTCATTTACTGTTTTATCTGTTTGCTTGTTGTTGAAATACTTTTGGGAGCTTTAACCTGAGATTCTGGCAAAATACATTTATATTAAAAATCCATTCAGGATTGAATGAATCAACATCGCTTTATTCAAATTAAAACCATTTAAATAGGAAAATCCATTTTTTTACAGCCGCCTCTAATGCTGGGTAATGTCAGCTGGTCCATGTGCAGCTGGCTGTGAGGCTCAGGGAGCGTCTACAAAGTGCAACACTGAAAGAACATCATCCATAAATATTGAGGAATAACTGGACTCTCATACAGCGAGACTCAAATGCCTTTAAACATCAGCTTATCCTGCTGATCCAAGTCCAACACTGAGTTTGTAAAAACATGTTTGTCAATCATTTTGTTTGGTTTCTGAGGAAAATGATTCAATAACTTGCTGCTAATACACAACATTTCATCATATTTCCTCATAACCCTCTTTTGTCTGACCATTTGATCCCATTTGAATTTGCAATAAAGGATCCACAGAGTTTGGTGACAATAATGACAGTAGATGTTTGTGTGAAAGTGATGGAAGCAAATGAGTGTGTGATGTTCTTTCAGTGTTGCACTTTGTAGACGCTCCCTGAGCACTGGTCTCACAGCCAGCTGCACATAGAGACCAGTGTTGTTAGTCCAGGTCAGAAGATGACTTGTTGGAATGAAAATGAGCTTGTAGTTTGTCTGCTTTAATCATGTGACTGGAAAAAGGTGTTGGACTTCAAATATGTCCGTTTCTTTCACACTTCACCTTTAAAAGTGAAGCCTTGTGGTTCCTGGAAGGAAAAACACGACTTTTTCAAGTCTTTGTCCTGTTTTATGATAAATGTACGACTTTAATGTGAAACATTCAGAGTTTTTTCTCTTGTTGTGTTTGTTTGAAGCTGCTTCATGTTGGCTTCAGCTGTTTGGAGTTTCCATTTTCTAAACTTCTACATTCTGAACCTTCTTCAGCTCTGAACAGATGATGAAACACTGAATGATTTCAAGCTCACACTTTGTCTAATAAACTTACATCTTTCATTCTTTATACAGATTGAGCTACTGTGGTTTGTCAGAGATCAGCTGTGATTATCTGGGAGCAGCGCTGAAGTCCAACCCCTCCCATCTGAGAGAGCTGGACCTGAGCTCCAACAAGCTGCAGGATTCAGGAGTGAAGCATCTGTGTGGTTTCCTGGAGGTTCCAGGATGTGGACTTGAAACTCTGAGGTCAGTCAGCATGTTTTAGTTGTGCTGAGATGAATATGATGTGAAAGTTGTGCTGACACTAAACTGCAGACATCAGGCTGATATTATACTGATCCACACTGAGGATCTTCATGGTAAAGTCTGTTTTCTTCTTCTCTGGTTTAGTCCATTGACTGCAGCAGAACAATGTTCACATTTCAAACAGTGAGACTCAACGTATGGCCCGCGGCCCACACGCGGCCTGCCCACCTTTCCTGATTCAGAGAGAGGGGACCCTGATTAACTGTGTAGTGTTCTTCCTCACAGTTCTAAGTATCAGACACAACAATGAATAATCCACAGCTGACTGTCTTTAGCAGGTCAAAGGTCACGGCACACAGCAGACAGTGGGAAATATTCTAATTCTGATCATTTATCAGCACATATCCATATGTATAAAAACAAACACTGTGAGACTTGATCAGAGGTGTGATCATCACAGCAGAGGCCTTTGTGTCAAAGTCACTGAAGATCAAACAGAAACACATGAAGCAGATTTTCCTCTTCTGGCTTTTTATAGCAGATAATCTTCAAAATATTCTGCAGTCGATCAAAAACTGAAGCAAACCATGAATCAACATGTGAACATGAGCTGATGCTGCTGAAGTGAAGCAAAGTTACAGAGGTTTGATTACAGACACAGCTGAGAGTTTGTAATCTGTCATCATAAGATAAGATAAGATAACCTTTATTAGTCCCACACGTGGGAAATTTGTTTTGTCACAGCAGGAAGTGGACAGTGCAAAAGTTACGAAGGACAATTAGGATAAAATAAAATAAGAATAAATACTGTACACAACTGTACAGAATAGAATAAAAATAAAAATAGAATACTATATACAGTAGAATAAAATAGAATAAAATATACAATAGGATAAAAATAGAGTACAAATGCTATATACAACAGAGTGAAAAATAAAAACGGTTGCCAGAAAGATTATTGCACATTTGTGTGTTTGATCAGTTAAAAGTCTTTATTGTGGAGTCTGACAGCAGTGGGGAGGAAAGACCTGCGAAATCTCTCCGTCCCACACCGTGGGTGCCGCAGTCTCCCACTGAAGGAGCTGCTCAGTGCTGTCACAGTCTCATGCATGGGGTGGGAGATGTTGTCCAACAGGGATGACAGCTTAGCCACCATTCTCCTGTCACTCACCACCTCCACTGGGTCCAGAGGGCATCCTAGAACAGAGCTGGCCCTTCTGATCAGCCTGTTCAGTCTCTTCCTGTCCCCAGCAGAGATGCTGCCCCCCAGCAGACCACACCATAAAAGATGGCTGAGGCCACCACAGAGTCATAGAAGGTCTTCAGGAGTGGGCCCTCCACTCCAAACGACCTGAGTCTCCGCAGCAGGTACAGCCTGCTCTGCCCTTTCCTGTAGAGGGCGTCTGAGTTATGAGTCCAGTCCAGTTTGTTGTTCAGATGAACACCAAGGTACCTGTAGCTGTCCACAGCCTCGATGTCCATACCTTGGATGTTCAGTGGTTGCAGTGGAGGATGTTTGTGCCTGCGGAAGTCTACCACCAGCTCCTTGGTTTTACTGGCATTGATCTGGAGGTAGTTCAGCTGGCACCAGTCCACAAAGTCCTGAGTCAGTCCTCTGTACTCCTTGTCGTCCCCATCAGTGATGAGGCCGACTACTGCAGAGTCATCAGAGAACTTCTGCAGGAAGCACTGGGTGCAGTTGTGGGAGAAGTCTGCAGTGTAGATGGTGAAGAGGAACGGAGCCAGAACCGTTCCCTGTGGGGCCCCCGTACTGCAGACGACCCTGTCCGACACACAGCCCTGAGTCCTCACATACTGTGGTCGGTCGGTGAGGTAGTCCAAAATCCAGGTAGTGAGGTGATGGTCCACTCCAGAGTTCTCCAGCTTGTCCTTCAGAACCGAGGGAAGAATAGTGTTGAAGGCACTGGAGAAATCAAAGAACATGATTCTCACAGTGCTTCCAGCGGTCTCCAGGTGAGCGAGGGAGCGATGTAGGAGGTGAATGACGGCATCATTCGCTCCAATGCCAGGCTGGTAGGCAAACTGAAGTGGGTCCAGTGATGAGTTCACTAGGCGCCGAAGCTGAGCCAGGACCAACCGCTCCAGGGTCTTCATCAGGTGGGATGTCAGAGCCACCGGCCTGTAGCTGTTGAGGTCCTTGGGGCGTGAAGTCTTTGGCACTGGTACAACACAGGAGGTTTTCCAGAGCTGTGGGACTCTTCCCAGCCTCAGGCTCAGGTTGAAGAGGTGCTCCATCACACCACACAGTTGGTCCGCGCAGGACCTGACGACCCTCGAACTGATGCCATCTGGGCCCGCTGCCTTCTTGCCATTAATCCTCATTTTAAAAGGTTTACATTTCTTCAGTATTGAACAGCAGAAATTAGGCTTTGTTTTCGGAGGCCGACAGCAGTGAACACAACAGCAGACTGGTGCGTAATAAGCAGTGAATAATGCAGAAAACAGATTTTTGAAGGTAAACTGTTCTTGAAGTACACTGAGAGAGAGAGAGCTGTGCAGGAAGTAAAGGTCAAAGTCAGAGAGAATTCATGACCATGTTCATCAAACGTAAAGCGTAGTTTGGATCTTCTTTTGCTGCTGGTTCACTCAGTTTTGGTTGGAGACAGATGAAACCTGCAGCTTCAGGATCTGTGAGCTGTCCACTTTCAGCCCCGACGGCGTGTCCGTGTACGTGCCGTCGAGTGAACGATCCACGCTCTGTGTTTCCATCTTTGTGTGTTTAGCTGCTCTCATTTACTGTTTTATCTGTTTGCTTGTTGTTGAAATACTTTTGGGAGCTTTAACCTGAGATTCTGGCAAAATACATTTATATTAAAAATCCATTCAGGATTGAATGAATCAACATCGCTTTATTCAAATTAAAACCATTTAAATAGGAAAATCCATTTTTTTACAGCCGCCTCTAATGCTGGGTAATGTCAGCTGGTCCATGTGCAGCTGGCTGTGAGGCTCAGGGAGCGTCTACAAAGTGCAACACTGAAAGAACATCATCCATAAATATTGAGGAATAACTGGACTCTCATACAGCGAGACTCAAATGCCTTTAAACATCAGCTTATCCTGCTGATCCAAGTCCAACACTGAGTTTGTAAAAACATGTTTGTCAATCATTTTGTTTGGTTTCTGAGGAAAATGATTCAATAACTTGCTGCTAATACACAACATTTCATCATATTTCCTCATAACCCTCTTTTGTCTGACCATTTGATCCCATTTGAATTTGCAATAAAGGATCCACAGAGTTTGGTGACAATAATGACAGTAGATGTTTGTGTGAAAGAGCTGGAAGCAAATGAGTGTGTGATGTTCTTTCAGTGTTGCACTTTGTAGACGCTCCCTGAGCACTGGTCTCACAGCCAGCTGCACATAGAGACCAGTGTTGTTAGTCCAGGTCAGAAGATGACTTGTTGGAATGAAAATGAGCTTGTAGTTTGTCTGCTTTAATCATGTGACTGGAAAAAGGTGTTGGACTTCAAATATGTCCGTTTCTTTCACACTTCACCTTTAAAAGTGAAGCCTTGTGGTTCCTGGAAGGAAAAACACGACTTTTTCAAGTCTTTGTCCTGTTTTTATGATAAATGTACGACTTTAATGTGAAACATTCAGAGTTTTTTCTCTTGTTGTGTTTGTTTGAAGCTGCTTCCTGTTGGCTTCAGCTGTTTGGAGTTTCCATTTTCTAAACTTCTACATTCTGAACCTTCTTCATCTCTGAACAGATGATGAAACACTGAATGATTTCAAGCTCACACTTTGTCTAATAAACTTACATCTTTCATTCTTTATACAGATTGGGGAGCTGTGGTTTGTCAGAGATCAGCTGTGATTATCTGGGAG
Organism: Oreochromis niloticus; assembly: GCF_001858045.2. Lineage (NCBI taxonomy): Eukaryota > Metazoa > Chordata > Actinopteri > Cichliformes > Cichlidae > Oreochromis > Oreochromis niloticus. The sequence goes on from NW_020328518.1 coordinate 27,117, forward strand.
CAGCACTGAAGTCCAACCCCTCCCATCTGAGAGAGCTGGACCTGAGTAACAACAAGCTGCAGGATTCAGGAGTGAAGCATCTGTGTGGTTTCCTGGAGAGTCCAGGATGTGGACTTGAAACTCTGAGGTCAGTCAGCATGTTTTAGTTGTGCTGAGATGAAGATGATGTGAAAGTTGTGCTGACACTAAACTGCAGACATCAGGCTGATATTATACTGATCCACACTGAGGATCTTCATGGTAAAGTCTGTTTTCTTCTTCTCTGGTTTAGTCCATTGACTGCAGCAGAACAATGTTCACATTTCAAACAGTGAGACTCAACGTATGGCCCGCGGCCCACACGCGGCCTGCCCACCTTTCCTGATTCAGAGAGAGGGGACCCTGATTAACTGTGTAGTGTTCTTCCTCACAGTTCTAAGTATCAGACACAACAATGAATAATCCACAGCTGACTGTCTTTAGCAGGTCAAAGGTCACGGCACACAGCAGACAGTGGGAAATATTCTAATTCTGATCATTTATCAGCACATATCCATATGTATAAAAACAAAGCTGACACTGTGAGACTTGATCAGAGGTGTGATCATCACAGCAGAGGCCTTTGTGTCAAAGTCACTGAGGATCAAACAGAAACACATGAAGCAGATTTTCCTCTTCTGGCTTTTTATAGCAGATAACCTTCAAAATCTTCTGCAGTCGATCAAAAACTGAAGCAAACCATGAATCAACATGTGAACATGAGCTGATGCTGCTGAAGTGAAGCAAAGTTACAGAGGTTTGATTACAGACACAGCTGAGAGTTTGTAATCTGTCAGCATTTTAAAAGGTTTCAATTTCTTCAGTATTGAACAGCAGAAATGAGGCTTTGTTTTCGGAGGCCGACAGCAGTGAACACAACAGCAGACTGGTGCGTAATAAGCAGTGAATAATGCAGAAAACAGATTTTTGAAGGTAAACTGTTCTTGAAGTACACTGAGAGAGAGAGAGCTGTGCAGGAAGTAAAGGTCAAAGTCAGAGAGAATTCATGAGGATGTTCATCAAACGTAAAGCGTAGTTTGGATCTTCTTTTGCTGCTGGTTCACTCAGTTTTGGTTGGAGACAGATGAAACCTGCAGCTTCAGGATCTGTGAGCTGTCCACTTTCAGCCCCGACGGCGTGTCCGTGTACGTGCCGTCGAGTGAACGATCCACGCTCTGTTTCCATCTTTGTGTGTTTAGCTGCTCTCATTTACTGTTTTATCTGTTTGCTTGTTGTTGAAATACTTTTGGGAGCTTTAACCTGAGATTCTGGCAAAATACATTTATATTAAAAATCCATTCAGGATTGAATGAATCAACATCGCTTTATTCAAATTAAACCGATTTAAATAGGAAAATCCATTTTTTTACAGCCGCCTCTAATGCTGGGTAATGTCAGCTGGTCCATGTGCAGCTGGCTGTGAGGCTCAGGGAGCGTCTACAAAGTGCAACACTGAAAGAACGTCATCCATAAATATTGAGGAATAACTGGACTCTCATACAGCGAGACTCAAATGCCTTTAAACATCAGCTTATCCTGCTGATCCAAGTCCAACACTGAGTTTGTAAAAACATGTTTGTCAATCATTTTGTTTGGTTTCTGAGGAAAATGATTCAAAAACTTGCTGCTAATACACAACATTTCATTATATTTCCTCATAACCCTCTTTTGTCTGACCATTTGATCCCATTTGAATTTGCAATAAAGGATCCACAGAGTTTGGTGACAATAATGACAGTAGATGTTTGTGTGAAAGTGCTGGAAGCAAATGAGTGTGTGATGTTCTTTCAGTGTTGCACTTTGTAGACGCTCCCTGAGCACTGGTCTCACAGCCAGCTGCACATAGAGACCAGTGTTGTTAGTCCAGGTCAGAAGATGACTTGTTGGAATGAAAATGAGCTTGTAGTTTGTCTCCTTTAATCATGTGACTGGAAAAAGGTGTTGGACTTCAAATATGTCCGTTTCTTTCACACTTCACCTTTAAAAGTGAAGCCTTGTGGTTCCTGGAAGGAAAAACACGACTTTTTCAAGTCTTTGTCCTGTTTTTATGAGAAATGTACGACTTTAATGTGAAACATTCAGAGTTTTTTCTCTTGTTGTGTTTGTTTGAAGCTGCTTCCTGTTGGCTTCAGCTGTTTGGAGTTTCCATTTTCTAAACTTCTACATTCTGAACCGTCTTCAGCTCTGAACAGATGATGAAACACTGAATGATTTCAAGCTCACACTTTGTCTAATAAACTTACATCTTTCATTCTTTATACAGATTGAGTCGCTGTGATTTCTCAGAGATCAGCTGTGATTATCTGGCAGCAGCACTGAAGTCCAACCCCTCCCATCTGAGAGAGCTGGAGCTGCATGGAAACAACCTGAAGGATCCAGATGTGAAGCAGCTGTCTGATCTTCAGCAGAGTCCAGACTACAGACTGGAGACTCTGAGGTCAGTAGAGTGATGGAGTGAGTGGGTGGTGCTGTCAGCAGTATTGTACTAAACACAGTCAGTATGAAACAAAGATCCAGTGTTTCCTGTAAAGCTGCAGCTTCTCAGTGAAGCTGTGAGAGGAGAATGGTGACAGGCTTCAGGATTGGACACAAACACTTCCTGTTTCTCACCTTTATGGTCACCATAGTAACTGCTGACACGCTCTGATCAAACACTGTCAACAGCCAATCAGCTCTCTGAACAAAGCAGCACGCAGACCAATGACTGCATTCATTTCCAAGTTTAAAGCAGTGAAGAACACAGTCTGTAGGTGAGGAAGAATTTAGTGAGAGCAGATGTTTGGATGGAATTCCTCCAGTTAACAGCTGGAAGCGTCCATCTGGATTGTTGGGCTTGTTGTTGGGGTTCCTACAGAGCTCAGAGTGGACACACCAAGGTTCTTCTAATGAATGAAAGTCCAAACTCAAACTAGGAGGGAAAAACATTTTCAGCAACTTCAATAAAAATCCAAAGATTAGAAAAAGTGAAGCAACAATGAGTCCTAGTACAGTCCCAGCACTGAAGTCCCTGCTGCTCTTTATACTGGATGTGCTGCATCACTGACTGACAGCTGATGAAGAGTCTCTGGAAACACTCGTTTATCTCCTCTGCTCTTCCTTCTTCTCTCTGCAGGTGGTGATGATGGTAAACAGGACGGTGTGTGTGCTGAGAGAGGAGGAGCTGTGTCCTGATGATCCAGAGAGGTTGAAGCAGCAGCAGCTTGTGTGTAGAGACGCTCTGACTGGGCCATGTTACTGGGAGGTGGAGAGGAGAGCTTCATCCAGCAGTGACTGACAGAGGAATGAAGTGCAGATGACTGTCAGTGCTGCAGAGTGAACTGCTCTGAGAACAGCTCCACTGTCAGACACAATGTAGAGTCCAGCATCATCCCTGTGTGTCCCTCTGGATCTGACAGAGGATCATCAGTGTATCTGGACTGCTCTGCTGCTGCTCTGTCCTTCTACAGTCTCTGCACAGTCTCTGTCTGACTCTGGCTTCAGACCCTCCTGGATCAAACTCACCTGGAAAGACTTTCAAACATCACTCAATAGATTTGAATACAGAATAGATTTGATATATACTGTAGATGTACTGTAGAGTTGCAGTTTGTCACTTGTAAATACAGTCTGTGAGCAGCTCTGAGCTGAAAGATCTTTCTAGAAACACCAAATGTTTTCACTCTTCTGTTGCTTTTTCATATATTTCCACAACATTAATATTGATCCCACCTGTCTCACCTGTTTCATGCTTTTATACATAAGAACAGGACACGTGTGATCTGAGCGCTGCTGTGGTTGCTGTGCTGCACGTCTTCATTTAGATAACAGAGACATCTAGTGGTTCAGAGGGAGAACTGCAGGAGGTGGAGCTGTGTTTTAGCATGGAAAACTTTTTATCTTTTAGGCACAGATACAAATATGACAAGTATCAGTGTGAGATACAAAAGGTCACATCAGTCAGCAGAGGGAACAGTGATCACACAGCAATGTAAGAATAGAAACATAACAGTGAATCTGGACATGTGTACAGATGGAAGCAAACAAACAGGATGTAACACTACATTAAAGCCACAAATGGGAAGAAAACAAAGCCAAAGGAAAATATATTTGATCTCAGGAATCCAAATCAGATGCTTTAGAGCAGGGGTCGCCAACCCAGGAGGAGCAGAGACCCGAGGCGGCCGCCGGTCCGAGTGTCAGGTGAACTGAACTTCAGGTAAGAAGTTATGACCTGCAGTCTATCCGGGTCAGATATAAACCAAGTTTAGGTGGAGTTTATTTTCGTTGTGCTGACTTTTTACAGTCAGTTACAATAACTCGTACTGCGTACTAGCTAGCATGACGGAGTTTCTATACAGCTGGGTGGTGCTATGATGTTACTGATAGTGAACTTTACAGTGGCTGCAAAAGTATTCGGCCCCCTTGAACTTTCCCACATTTTGTCACATTACAGCCACAAACATGAATCAATTTTATTGGAATTCCAGGTGAAAGACCAACACAAAGTGGTGAACACGTGAGAAGTGGAACCAAAATCATACATGATTCCAAACAATTTTTACAAATAAATAACTGCAAAGTGGGGTGTGTGTAATTATTCTGTCATGGAAAAACACACTGCCATCAACTTCTGTTTTGTTTTTGTCAAAATCACTGTAATATAATCTCTGTACCTTTATATACATGTGACTTATATTAATGCTGCTGCCCTCTTGTGGCTAAAGTGTAATTATGTTATTGTTATTAGGGAAAACATTTGAGAGTAACATGCAAATGAGTCAGCACTTTGGCTTTAGCTTAAGAAATCATCATTTTTATGTCATCAGTTATAGTTGCATGTATTCATTATCATAATTTAACCTTTAATATTGATGTCTTAAATTTATTTTGAATAAATTAGCTATTTTATGGTATTTTATGGTTGTATTAAATAAATACATCACTAATGAATTAATTATTTCAGTAATTAATTTAAAAATGTTCATAATCAATTAAAAAATATATTGATAATGAATTATCTATTTATTTCATTTAAAATGTTTCATTATTTGTTTATATACAATTCTAATTAGTTAATTACATATTTAATCAATTATTGGTTTGTTTTCTATTTTAATTATTTTACTGACACATTTAATGAATTATTTAATGATGTATTTATTTCATTCACGTTGCTACTCCTGGCCCTGCATCGATGTTCATAAATACATTTTATTTGTCAGCTTCACCCATCACAGTCAGGGGGCGGGTTAATGCTGATCAAGTCAAAACATTGCTTTGGTCTGGTGGGAGTTCTTTTAGTGGGCTTTTCTGTCACGGCCTGTGTGGCAGACTATGATGAGGGGAAGGAGGACCCAAATGCTGGACTCTGTGATGAGCTCAGTGCATTTATTTACAGTGATGCAAAATAATCCAAACAACAATAAATCCCCAGTGCGTTCCCGACTCTGACATGTCCTCTTGCCAGTGTTAGTGTTCTTTGTCTCCGCTCCTCAGTGTCTGAGCACCCCGTGCTCGCTGCCCTCTCGTCTCCACACTCCTCCTGGGGAATAACAAAGAGAAAATGTGAAATTAACGTGAAGTTACGCAGTCATCCAGCATCGGAGAGAGCTCTGCCACACTCCTAAGTAGCTCCTCTGACGAGGCTTGATCAGCTGCAGGTGTAATTCTCCTCCGCAGGTGTGGCCAGGCTCCTGGCTGACACACACACACCCACACACACACCTAGATACACAACCATGGAAACAGGAGACAGCAGCACCAACAACACACATGTCCATAACTTCTTACAGGCCCTGGGTCACCCAGACCCCGGTCCCATGACAATTTCTCAAAACTAAGTAGGCCCACACACCAGGGTTTGGACATGTGTGGAGCCAAACTATACTTAAACTATTTTTTTGTGTGTCAACAAATACACTTTAATATATTCTAGACAAGAATGTAGTGGCACCATCTTTAAATATCTGCTCACTTTGTCAAAATGAACCTAATCATCTCTGATGAATTCAGTGATGTCTGCCAGCTCACCTTGCAAGTGGTCGAGCTTATACCGCCGACAACGCAGCACACAACTTGTAAACCCCCTGCTGACTATCACCTCTCGAGTTATTTATGTTAGTTTCAACTGTTCCTGCAAAAAGTGAGCACGTGTTACTGATAAAAAGTCTAAACTTTGAAAACAAAAAACAAAAACTTGTCTGATTCAGATCTGATCTTTGGGGGGTTTCAATAAGCAGTGTGACCCGTGTATATGCATTAGGGGTGGGTTTTGATTATCAATTTATCGATTAAAATCAATTCTCACTTGGATAACGTGATATCGATTCATTTAAATCCTGAATCGATTTTTTAATATAAATTTATTTTGCCCGAAACGCCAGAATCTCAGGTTAAACCTCCCAAAGTTTCAACAACCACCAAACAGCTAAAATGAGAGCAGGAACACGGATTCTGCACAAAGACGTGAACACAAAGCGCGGAGCCGCCGACGCATCAGAATCACTGAGATGTGACTTTCTCACCCGACGGCGCGGACACGAGCTGAAAGCCGACAGCTCGCAGCAGAGTGAAGCTGACCCCCACCCACTTGGAACGTAAAGGAAACAGGCGGAGCGGTTGGTGCTACGTTTGTGCAGATTTGTGCAGGTAAAAGTAGCGTTTGTGCTGCTATGGTTTTTCAGATATAAAACTTTATTTTATAAACTTGTTTATATACACTTGTTCAATAAAGTTCTGTTAAAAAAACTCTTATTGTATTTAATCAGCTAAATTTGTAACGAGTGTATTTTTTTAACTTCAATTTCTTTACTTCAATCACTTTTCGTTGATAAAACTACGATGCAAATGCTTGAGTATTTATTTTTTTGGAGTGGATTAAAAACTTAATTGAAAACTACATTTGAACATTTTACACTCCCATGAACACTTTTGAGAAACGAACAAGCTAGCAGTCTTTTGCATCAAATACACATTTTCTGGCAGAAAAAACTATTATTTGTCATAAAGTGTCTGAAGGATTCTTAGAACAGCTGTTACATCTGGTTTCTGAACAAGGTAAGCTTACATTTAAAATACTGAGCTTTTAGTTACTGAGTTAACACATGCTATAGCTAACTGTCTGGATCAAAGGGATTTTGTTTCAATGTTAAACATTTTCAAAAATACAACAATTGCAAATTTGCAAATCCAAGACAAAAGTTTCTAAAGCACTTTAAAAACATTTAGTACACTGGACTAAAGTGCTGTACAGTACATGTTGGTGGGTTAAACACTCAGACTCAATTTAATAAACTCACAAATTCAATAGCTCCATCTTAAAAACAATAATTCCACAAAATATGAAAGTGTAGATTGGTGGAGAACTTGTTGCTCCTGGCTGAATATATAGGGCAGAAATCATGTTTTGCTCCATTATAATCATAGTGTGGTTTTTTATTTAGATGCCTCGAAAGCCATCTGTAGACAAGGTTTCCATTTTTGCAATTCTTTGCAATTCAAAAGAGGCCATAGTCCAAAATGGCAAAATAGCCACTCCAGCTGCACCAGTCTGGAAAGAGCTGAGTCAGCAGCTAGAAGACATGATGTCAGCAAAGGCCCTGTACACCTTTGTGAAGCTAAACAGACACAACATCTGGTCAGCTTTGGAAATCAGTGATCAGGAAAGTAACAGTGAAGGAGAGTTAGAGTCAGGTTGCATTTCTCCTGGACAAGAAAACCTTTGAGGACTGGGTTAAATTTATTCCTGAAAAGGTTGAATACAATGACAAGTTTTCTCCTTCTTAAAAAAGGGAATACACAATTTTGAAGCCTGGCACTTGGACTCATATCATCAACAATCTTATATGGAAGAAGATCAAAAATACATGTACACTTGTGTTCTGAAGAGCAAAGGTCCATCCAACTGTCACCAATAATTATCTGGACATCAGAGCCAGCAATCAATAGTCCAATGGCGCTCCAGTGTTTCATGAGAAATACAGATCTCTCCCTGCACACTGGCCACTCCAAGCGGTTCATGTCTGGAAACCTGCGTGAACAGATGGCTAAAGAGCTGTGTGAGGGCAGAATGGAACCGGCTGTATGGAGGTCAGCGAAGGAAGCAGATCTGATGGATGTTGGAGATCCTGAGCCAAGCCACCTTCCAAATTTGGCCACTCTGCGAAAAGCCAAACAAGAGAGAAAAGACTTGGAATTAGGAGATAAGGACCCCATTGCATCCCTGCAATTGTTAAAATATAGTGTTCCTCACAGTGGTAGCATCGAGATATTGGCCTGGACAGGTTTTTCTGTCACTGCTGGAGTCAAACTCAGATGCATGTTTACAAGACGTCAAAAAAATCTCCCCCAACTGTGTGTTTTGATGCAACCGGTTCAGTTGGGAAAAAACTGCTGAGTCCAAATCTGGCAAATCTGGTCATATCTTCCTTTATCAAGGTACTCTGACAGAAAACAATTGCCCCAGTGTCCCAGTGGTGCAAATGCTGTCAGAGAAACATGATTGTTTCTGTTTGTTTGACATGATTGTTTGATGCATTAAAATATGCTACAGCTTTTCCCCAGAACATAAGAATATAATGTTTAGATCCCCTGAGTATTCATTTGCACCACCAGCAGTTTAAAGCTTTTATGAAGCATCAACTGAAAGCATCAAACTGATATGCCAGTGGGACTAATATTCACTTTCTCCCTGAGATTATTCCTCATATAATAAGACTCACAAGTTACTTGCCTCTCTGGACAGGAATAATGGTCCCTCTCTTCCAAAGCACCAGCATCACAGCAAGTTCAGCCACTGTTGAAGCCGAGTTCAAAAACATAAAACACGGCCTTTTCAAACATGAAAACTTGCCTGTTCGAGTCGATCGCTTCATTGCTCGTCATCTTTCCTTCATCGAGGGAAAGATGCGGATTTGTTCTGCAAAAGAAAAGATCAAAGATGAGGCAACAGTGGGATCACTGAAAGTCACAGATGCCAATTCTGGATCCATGACGACTCACAGTGCAGAAGACAAAATAAAAATGGATGCTCACCCGTTTGTGGGATCTGATGCTCCCACAAAAATTCCTCCGGCTGATGAAGATGCAGTTGAGAACTGGAGGGGCCTGGCTGTTCCACCCAAAAAGAGGAAGAGGACTTCCTCCCTCTCTCATTTGTCCTCACATTTTTCTGCAATCTCTTTGTTCAACCCCCTGAATTAAAGCTGAAAGTCTGCACTTCAAACACATCTGAGTTGTTTCATTTAGAATTGATTTTAGTGTATGTACAGAACCAAAATTAGAAATTAAGTTCTCTCTGTCCAGATATTTATGGACCTAACTGTATAAACTATACAGCATGTAAAAAATGCTATAAATAAAGAAGTTTGTGAAAATGTGGCGCTTCCAGGTCAATTTAAACTGAAGTGATATAATCTTCTCCCCACAGTTTGAGTTTGTATTGTCTCAGCTGCAGACAGACTCTGATATAAATTTGGAGGTTGTCAGGAGTTTTTCCTGTATTGCAACCCAGGTCGGAATAAAACGCTCAGACAGGTTAACGTGTACACGGGGAGACTCAGAGAGACTCGCACCGTAGCAAAAAGAAGCAGTCTTTTATTAAAAGCACATACAGGAAGAGAGATAATAGAACTGCAGGCTTCCTGTGTAACTTCCCCATTTAGGAGTCTGCACAGAGTTGCAGAGTTTAAGCTGAATACTGAAAAGAGCAAACACATTTAGATAATGAAACGTACCTTTAAGCATAACATAGTAAAAACCCCAAAATCTCTTAACATTCCCTCCTGTTGTACATATGTATATGTACAGTTCATAGCTTATTGTATCAGTCTATGGCCACTTGTAAACACCATAAAACAGTGGGTTTCGTGAATATGTTATATCTAAGTGTCTATCTCATTATCATCTTCTTCATTCTGTGACAGGATGATGTAAGCATGAATTGAAGCAGGTACCATTTTTGATACCATGTTCTTCAAACAAGGTATGACACATGAAGTGAAAAGACACAATAACAGTATTATAACACCAACAAAACATGTCCTTTAATCAGCAGGGACTCCCAAGAGCCTCGTAAGCCAGTCTTCTGTGTTTGCGGCATAGTCTCGTTGTTGTGTGTCCCGAAGTGGTCTCAGTGTTTTCAGAGCATCAGTCATGTTCGGTGAGTGCACATTATCTGGAATGCATGTGCAACATGTGTTGTTAAAGAGAATTCTCCTTTCTGGGCGAGAATTATGTCCAATGCTACCCTGTGTTGCATTACTGCAATGCACAGAGCATCAATCTCCTGATCCCATTCGTCGTTGAATTTACATGAAGCATTCAGAACCTTTTGTCTTTCAGTCCAAAGTTTAAATTCCTCTGGGACATCGGAACCCCATATGGAATCATGCTGCTGGAGGTCTGGGGTGCTTCGTCTTTTCTTTGTTGTTGACGTTGAAGTTGACGTGGCGTCCATGGTTATCTTGAAAGTGTGGTCAGATATGAAAATGGGAGCGCACTGACCTGTCCAATTCCCAGGAAGGATATCCCAGGCAATCCCTTGCACCCAGAAGGTGCCATTTGAGATGTTGCTGCTCTTCACGGGCGTGTGTCTGTACTGCTTTGCAGTTGGTGGTGGTGTTTCCCATTGGCGTGGATCCGTTCTCTTGGCGGTAGCATAGGCTGTGGCTCAAATTCCCATTGTTTTCAAGAAAGACTGGGAATGATTTAGCCTTACTTCTGTGCTTCACTTTCAGGTCAACCCAGAACCATTCGTCACATGTGCCGTTTCGTAGTCTTATCTGGAGAGGTTCCTCATGGTTGACCACGATTCCTTGGAATTGATGCCCACGGCTGGCGTAGCTTGCGGCACACTTTGCTTGAATCATGTCCATTCCCTTCGCATACAAGGTGGCGTACTGTGTCGTTGGGGGCATGTAGGAGCAAACATAGCAGTCCTTTCTGGGTGTGCTGTCATGTATATATCGATACCATGCGTTGTTCATCCATGGATGAATGTGGTCTTGTGTCATGTCACGAAGATGTGAGTTGTCATGTGTCCATCTTCTTTCTTTTGGGTGAGTGTTAATAAACTCACCAGGAGTGCAATACTAGCCACTAGGAGGATGAGCGTCTTCATGATGACCAGACGCACCAAGTCCTATAGGTGAGTAGAACAGGGCGGGATTCTACCCAAACAGCCCTCTCTCCACCTTCCTAGATCACCTACAGGCAGGGGCGTCGGTGTCTCTTAGTCTATGTTGTCACTCACTTTTTTGCAGTGGCTTTGATGGATCCAGGACGGTCTTTCTGCTATTTTGCAGGCAGTAGGTGTGGTGAGTAGCACTTGATAAGGACCTTCCCACCTTGGTGAACTCCAATTTTTCCTTTGGAGTACTTTGATCAGGATCCAATCACCTGGTTTCAACCTGCAAGACACTGGAGAGTTGTTTAGAACAATCTCTTTATTATCTCTTTATTTTCAAGTAATCTCAAGTTGTGAGTTTCTGAGAACTTTGTGTCAGTCTCATCCACATTTTTACCAGGCCTATACAGGCCATGGTCTCCCTGTTTCTTCCATGCATTTTCTCAGTCTCTGTTTTATTTCCTAGTGCTTCAGAGACCTTACTGATTACTTCATTAACAATATGTGTCCCATTGTCTGATCTTATCAGAGTGGGGATGCCATGTATTGAAATAAAATGGTTGCACAAACATTTGCTACTGAGATGGCGTCTGCTTTTTTACTGGATAGATTTCTGGCCATTTTGAGATCACGTCTATGATCACTAGAGCGTATTCTGAGCCTTGGCTTCATTTAGCTCAATAAAACTCATGTGGATTGTATGAAAAGGATGAGGTGGTGTGCATTATGTGCATTATGTGCATTATGTTTTTGGCAAATCATGCATGTTCCGACAAATTTCCGAAATTTTATCTACCACTCCTACCCCCCCTCCTGTTGACAATAATGCTGCTGATATGCGTAGGGACTTTGGTAGTATTGGTTTGCTATTACAAGTCATCAAATCATTTTCTGGCTGTGCTCCACCTTTTAACCACCTCTTTTGTTCTCTAGTTGGTGCGGCTTTCTGTTCGTTTATAAGCACATCAAGTGGTATTTGCATTGAGGAGTCAGACATTAATGTGTCTATAGTTTGTTGTGCTGCTGCTTTTTCGGCTTTGGTTTGCCATGTTATTGCCTTCAGTGACCTCTGAACTGTTTTGGCAATATAAACACTTCCAACAGTGCCTTTAAAAGATTTCCATGTTGCAGTTGGGTTAGGCACGTATGACAGCTGTGAGTTCTGCACTCACAGCTGAGTGTGAGGAAGTTACTGCCTTTGCTTCTAAAATAGTGTCTACTGTGGTTACCGCATAACGTACACAGTTCCGCCCAAGGCTACTTCTGGACGCTGAACTGTCTACACCGTCTACAAAGATATCAACGACACCAGCCTGTGGGGTGCTGTGAAGGTCAGCGCGTGATACAGCATACAGCAATTCTGATGTGTGACAGTGTGAGCAAAATGCCTACATAGGAAAGTTGTCTGGCATGTGTCGAACTTCTGAGGTAGGAAAAACCTTGCATTGCTTACAGTTCATAGCTCACAGCTCTAAAACTAGGCATCAGCAAACAAACAAAAATAAAACAAATTGCCTATGGCATCAAGGCTTTGCGTTCATATTAATTGAGTGTAAGCTGCTTTCTTCATTGCAAGTGTTTATTGCCATAAGGTTTAATTCATGCGTCATATCACTGAGTTCTAAGTTCAAATTATCTCTTCTGACCCTTTCCAAAAATAATTTCACATATAACAATTTGAGTATGTGTTGTCTATTCATTCTATTCATAGAGTCTATTCATAGAGTTCTGTTTCTCTCTGTGGGCTGTCTTGACACACCACAGGCACACATATATATTTATATACATATTTCCTGTTTCTGCAGACTAATCGAACTCTTTTGTTTCTCTTTGTATTCATAGTCTATAAACCCTCTTTAATTCTGCTAAATCTTGATCTAAGATATATAGAGGTCACTCACTTTACATCCACAGTAATGAATTCAAACTCTAACTACAATTGTAGTGAGCAAAACCAGCATCTCCATGCGCGTCACCGCTCCTCATTAGCTTGGTAGTGTCCACATATTTAATTCAGCTTCTCATTAGTTGTTAGTATAGGTCTTCATCTTAACAAAGTCTCATCTAAGATGACAGGTTTACAAGCAGGTCAAGTGTCTCTATGCACCTGATTAGTGTAGTTATTTCCTTATTTTCTTCATCTCATATATCATTGTACTGAGTTTGAGCAAACCTTAAGCTTGACTCAGACTACTTTCAACAATCTTCCACCTCACATCATAACTGACTGAGGTGCCTCTTCTTATTAATAGTATGTCATTGTTAATGTTATCATTGTATTGTTTTTCCTTTTTTATAACAGCAATAGTATATTACAATACACTATATTAGTTTACATTTTATTATGTATCCATCACAGGTCTGTGTGAATCTGCAGCTTCACACTTTCCCAAGCTGGAGACATTTTCCTTGGCTGAACAATGACACAGCCATAATATACCTTATGCATCTCTCTTTTTTATTTGATATATTTTCGTGTGAATTATCTGGTTTCATGCATTCTATTCATTCTAGCTTGGTTGTCTTCCCAATTTTGTTTCATTGTTAATACCAGTTTACAGGTTGTTAACCTTCCTATTATCTCCTATTATCATGCTTATCACTAGATAAGCTCTGCTTTAATTTAAGTTAACCCTAATGTAACCTTTTGTTTATTCCACTTCATTCCACTTTCCATGCTTTAAAATACAACTCTTGTGTACTCTTTGTTTTCTTTTTAGCTTCCTTTTCAGTATTTATTTCTGCTTGGAGGGTTTCTTATAATTTAGTCAATGCATTTTCCCTCCCACGTGGGACATTTAGGTTTTCTTTGGATTTCTCCATCTACATGCACTAATTTGTCCGGCACCTGGACATTTCTTTTCTAACCACTGCTCGTCAGCAGTGAGTTTTGAAACTTCATTACCCATTTTAATCCTTTTAATTTTAATACTTTACAACTACACAACTGCGGCACCTTCTCTGGCACGAGAATCGAGAGTGGTAGTTGACACGGCCTTCTACTTTCAAGCTATTCTTGAAAGTGGTGTCACCTTTACGTGATGAAACACGACCTGTTTCTCTCTTTTCACCAGTACTTGGGTGGCCAACAGCAAACAAAATAGTGGAATAGTTCAGCCTCCTTATTGTGCTGTAAAATCAACTTATTCCACCAACAAAAATAAAACAACAACAATACCTTTTCAACGCGTACTACGTCTTACGGACCAGGTTTATCTAAAATAGCTTCCAGCCACTCTTTCAGGCGAGCGTTTACATTTAGAAATCCCCCTAAAATAGCTTCCAGCCCCTTTTTCAGGCGAGCGTTTACTTTTAGGAATGCTACCAACCCCTCTGGGCGAGCCTAGACGTTTTACGCGAGGTGTCTGAGTGTTAATATTCACCTGGTTGCTGCCGGTCTCTCAGGTTTACCTCATCGACCCCCACCGCCGTGGACCACTTATAAGAACGCTGGCCAGAACCCGAATTCACGTCTCTGGACTTTATCCTGTACCTGGACAGGAGCTGTCGACAGACTTCAGCGCGGGCTTCTCACGACGTCAGGGCTCGATGAGGCTTTCCTGTGGGGTCACACAAAAGTGCTGTGTCCCATCCGGCTCGAAGGACCAAGAAATGTCAGGAGTTTTTCCTGTATTGCAACCCAGGTCGGAATAAAACGCTCAGACAGGTTAACGTGTACACGGGGAGACTCAGGGAGACTCGCACCGTAGCAAAAAGAAGCAGTCTTTTATTAAAAGCACATACAGGAAGAGAGATAATAGAACTGCAGGCTTCCTGTGTAACTTCCCCATTTAGGAGTCTGCACAGAGTTGCAGAGTTTAAGCTGAATACTGAAAAGAGCAAACACATTTAGATAATGAAACGTACCTTTAAGCATAACATAGTAAAAACCCCAAAATCTCTTAACAGAGGTGCCAACCACTATTAATATTATTAGTTATAAAGGACACCTTCCTGCCTTTAGTCTTATTCATGATGATTATTAGTTGTCTTCTAATGTCCACAAGTCTGTATGATGTGTTTCATAGTTTCTAACAAGCCTTTTAAACTTAAGTTACTGCATTGCTGAAACACCAACATCTGCTTATTGAACAAAAACAACCAAAAGACCACACATCTGATTTTATTTTAATTTTAATAGACTTCCAAAATTATACCAGATAACTGGCCTCAGAATATAATTGAATAAACATTTTTAAAAACGATAACCTAATCCTGTCTTGACAGGCTGAGCTCTTCAGTATCCACCAACAGCATCGTCATGCTGAGTCAGACGTTTCTGCTCCTGGTGGAAATACTCTTCCTCTTTCCACATTGTACCAAATGTTTTTAAATGTTAGTTTCAATTTAAAATTAAAGATTAAAAAAGTGTAACACATGTAAACATCAGATAATTAAGACAAGCGAATGGTTCAGTTCCACATGTGCTCCGCTGACACATTAAACTTCAGTAAAATTATGCAGTTATGAAACAACTTTAATCTAAAACAAACTGATTTGCTCAGGAGCAAAAACAGTGAAGTAAGTGACTGTAAGTGAGTGAGCTGTGCTGGTGACTGGATATCAGATTTCCAGTCATTAGAGCAGATAAGTGGCAGAACTATATTACTGAGGTACAAGTTTACTTATTTAATTGATGTCTGTCAATCAATCTATTTAATTTAAATGCAAATAGCCCAAATCCTTATTAAAGCATCAGGTTCACTTATAAAGTATTCTGTAGTTATCTTAGTGTCAATCGCCCTTCCCAACATGGGAATAAAGCAGCTGTGAGATAATTAAACATTAATGAATCAACGGTACGGAAGTGGAGGAAGCAAGAAGAATGAGCTGAGTAAAGTCTGACTTATGCGACATTTTTGTTTCGCTTAATGCGCCTTATAATCCAGTGAGCCTTATGATCCGAAAAATATGGTGCATTTGCAAATTGTGTGCACAATATTGGAACTAAATTATTTTATATTGACAAACATTAAACTGTGACCGTCACCAGGTAATGTGGGCGTGTTTCCTGAATAAGCAGCAGGTGTTAAACAGCTGACAGGTGAACAGGATGCATGCAGGTAAACTCGAGGGCCCTTCGAGCTGATCGGTGGTGTCGTGAGGAAAGTTTCAGCTCATTATTCATGTTACAGAAACACAGAGGTACGAGACCAGGCAGAAGACTTTCTGATTATTTGTTTTTAGTTAAAATAATTCCATTGTTGTCTAGTGATGGTGTGGTAAAGCTCTGTGAATGTGTCCAATTTTTCTGATCACACAAAGCCTCGTTTAACTACTTATTATGAAGAACTGACATCTGCTGGTCATTTAATGTTCAGCAGCACTGCTGTGAGAATACCTGCAGGATACATACCAGTGGATATGTAAGCACATGCACAGCTGCAGGGCTAGAAGGGCCCAAATGAATTAAATAAATAGATTCTTAAATAATTAATTAAATGTGTCAATAAGTGATTAATTAAATATATTTAAAAATCAATAAATTTGAAATTAATTTATTGGAAATTACATGGCATGAAATCAATGATGTATGTATTTAATTTATTAAGTATTTTTAACTTAATCCATTAATGACATTTAATTAATTATTTAATGATTTCTCATTGATTAATTATTGATGATTAATTAACCCTCCACATGATTTAACCTCTATAGAGATGATATTTTATCTAGATCATGTATTTTTCAAAGGTTCAGACCAGAAAGTTTAACATTATTATTTTTCTCATTATTGTCTCTCAGATTGAGTGTCTGTAATCTCTCAGAGAGAAGCTGTGAAACTCTGTCTTCACTACTCAGCTCCCAGCCCTCTAGTTTGAGAGAGCTTGACCTGAGTAACAATGACCTGAAGGACTCTGGAGTGAAAGTTTTGTCTTCTGGACTGAAAAATCCATATTGTGAACTGGAAACACTCAGGTCAGCGTTCTTGAAATGTTCAGTAGATGAGGTTTAGAGGTTTACAATCTAAGGTTTAGATTGACTAATGGCTATTTTTAACTCCTGTTTCATTTTTGGCTGCAATTTCCTGTTTGCATTTAGCTATTTTGCTTTTCTCTAAGAGTATTTGTCATGTCTGCAGGCTGTCAGGCTGCCTGGTCACAGAGGAAGGTTGCAAGTCTCTGGTCTCAGCTTTTAGCTCCAGTTCTTCCCATCTGAAAGAGCTGGACCTGAGCTACAATAACCCAGGAGAGGCAGGAGTGAAGATGCTTGAGCAGCTAAGACTGGACACTCTGAGGTGTGTAGATGGCCGTTACAGCCACAAACAGCGTCTGATAGATGAGGAAACTGGCTCTGTCTGATTACTTAATGCTGGAAACCAGTGTTATTTGAACAATCACACATATAGGAACATTTTTCCCATTCTGGTCTAACTTAAACAGTAGATGTCTGTATGGGGTCTCAAGGACAAAATCTCTGTCAGCAACAACGGTGCAGCCTGTTCAAACTGATCTCTGGAAAGGAACTGACATTTTCACTCTTTATTTATTTTAAGTTTCATCTGTGTGCAGAGACCATGTCCAGGATATGTTTAGCCTGGCCCAGCATGAACTAGGATTAGGGGGAAGTTGTTTCCCCAGCTTAGAAAAACATATTAGTAAAAGTAAATGGATTACTAGGTCACTCAACTTAACTGGCCGCCTACTAAAATGGGCTATTTTGCACTGCTAGTTTGCTGCTTCTGAGCGTTTACTACTGAAACTTGTTTGTGCTAAAACATCAAATTGATCTTCTGGACTTTGTGATAATAGTTAGTAGAAAACAACAGAAAAATAGAATGCAGTCAAAGTGAATTAACTTTGGTCGATCAACCTTGAAATTATAATTATAATAAGAAATAATAATTCCAACAGAAAGCAAAGATTAAGAAACAAAGGGATGGAGCTGGTGGAGGAAACCGGGTCACCAGTTGGGTGTTAGGCCCAGACTAGTGGGTGTTTTTGACTGTAAAGTGGATGTAGCATTAACTGCAGGATATGTGTTGCAGCACTGAGAGCTCCAGAAAGAGCCTTCATGGTGGCCCTGCAGCAACCAGCACTTCAGTCAAATGCTGTCAAAAGTGCTCCCAGAGACACTGTTAGCTGTAACGACAGGCGACAGGGTCATCCGGGTGATACCCGTGACAGAGAGGGACAGTCGTTAATAATCAGTGGTCAAGCACCACTTTACTTGCACCGTTTGACTGACAGGGCGGGGTCCCGGCCGTAACCATACAACGTGACTGACAGGTAAGCTTTAAGTAAAGCTGTAAGGCGCAAGTGGATACTTAGACGCTGGAGGTGGAGCTTCCTGTCCAGCCGCGGGAAGCGGTTATAAATTAATTAGGGCCTAGAAATTTGACCGCGACCGGAGAGGGTGTTCCCGAAGCGGGTTGATTGACCAGGAAGGGGGGCGAACCTGGGCCTCTGAGGCTTTTAAATTAGTCGAAACGGTAGGATGACTAGTACTAGAGGAAGATGAAGTGAAGATGTGAATATGGTAATGGAAATAATTTATCTTGGCAGTTACTGGCAGTCTTTTATTAAATATAAATGTGTGAATGTATAAGTGAAGTGTAAAATTGTCATTTGGATGAAGGATTAAAGGTGCACATTGTTTTGAGAGAAAAGTGTGTGTGAGACGACGAAGTTCAGGGAAGTGTGTAAAACGATGATGAAAGTATTGCGTGAATGATGCGACAAAACTGAGCTGAAAGAATGATATGTGTGGAAAATTGTTAATTGTCCTGATGTCTGAAAGAGCTCTGCTGAGCACGCTGAAGACTGTGATGTGAATGCTTGCAAAACCAAAGAGCTTAGTATATTTAAAAGTGTGTGTGTGTGAAATAAGGGTGCATTGTTTTTGGATCAAGACTTAGCAGAATTACAGAGGGTTTGTAGACTGTAAATATAAAAAACAAGAGTTTGATTTGTCTGTAGAAACAGGAAAGAGAGAAACAGAAAAATATGGGTCTGCGCTGGAAAGGAGACCGGAAACTGGTTGATGTGTGTAGTGTGAGATCAGATAGAGGAGACTTGGAAGGAATGTCTTAAGAAAAAGTGATAAAATGAAATTAATTAAATTCTTTAGTGTGTTAATACAGGTGGACTTCTCTCAACCTGGAAACTTGAGTACAGCGGCAAAATGATAGATTAACAGAATTGGGAGGAAAACAGGCTTTGGCTTCAAGTTTGACAGCTTCACCTCTCATTGTCTCCTTATCCTGAGAAGAAGCTTAAAGGACAGTCGATCTCCTGATGAAGATGAAGACAGACAGAACACCGTGTACTGGAAGAATTAACAGCAGGCAAAAAGACAGTGCAGCTGAACTATAACACTGAAGACTCCAGAAGCAGCATGTAAGAAAACACGTGATGGAACATGCACAGTGATTTACAGGCTGGGCAGTTGAACAGTGGGATAAATAATTGTGTGGAAGCACTGGACACTGAGTTTCATATTTGCCATGCTTGGAGTAATCCTGAAAGAAAAGACTGAAAAGATCAAGAGAGAAGCAGTGGAGAGAAGAAACAGCTGATTTGGGCCTGTGTTGATCTGCGAGGCCCCACAGGAAACTGTGAGAACAGTGAGAGGTGAACCTGGACGTCATATAGTGAATGCATATGGGAAAACTGGATCGAAGGCTGAACTCATGAAGGTTTAGAGATGTCCACCACATCACAACAAAGAGGTAAACAAAAGGTAAAAATAAAGAGAGAAATTAAATAACAATTACATGAATGAATAGAAAACACACAATACAAATTGTTACATGTGAAATTATTTTTGGAGAGAATCAGAAACGAGATAGTTTGAATCCACAGCTCAGTGCAAAGAGGCATGAGTTAAACCTGATGATAAAATACATATGCAATGAAGAAACAGCTTACACTCGATTAACATGACCACATAAACGCAATGAAGAACACGCCTACACTATCAAGGTGAATACATGAAATAAATTGGTATTTCTGGCCGGAAAAAGAGAAGTGGGTCGTTTAAGCACTCATGATAATAATGAAAATGTCTCAGTTTTGTTATTTTTAGGTGCAAAGACCTGGATCAATTTTCCACATGCAGCGGTCGGAAGAAAGTTATAGGTTAACATCACTGGCGTCACTAATTCGGACATGAGAGCTCTAACTCCTGGCTGAAGACAAGGAATGCTGTTATTTAAGGAGGGAAATCTAAATTTGGGTTAGCAAACCTGGGAAAGAGAAAACTGACTGCTTAAGTGGGAAAATTGTGAAGGAGTCTGAAACACTGCAAAAAGAAACATATACAACATCACACACACAAACAGAAAATGCATTAACCTTACAAATACAAGAGAGCTCATGAGGATCAGACAGCATGTTGAGCATGTGAGTGTGTTTATAAGTGTTAAAATAGTGTGAGTTTAACACACTTAAACCCTGAAGTTGAGGAATGACTCAGGAAGTTCCGTGATGAGGGAGTGACGTTGGTGAAAATGAAAAGTGAATAAAAGTTTAAAGTAGTTTTAAAATAGTGAATTGGAAGTGCTCCTGTGTCGACTGAGCAAAACCAGTGATTACTCCAGGAAGAAAAGAAAAGAATTTAATAATGTGGTGAGATTTAAATATGCCTTTCTCTTGTCACGGCAACTTCTTGAGATATGACTCAGGATGCAAATGAGCTGAAATGAGTGGTGACAAAGAAGCTTCCTGTTTGCTGTGTGACTGAGGCGTCAAATGGAGGAAACATAGCAGAGAATCACTTGGTGAAATATATAATGGTAAAGTAACAGGATAATTAAATAAGGTGGTCAGGTCTGTTCAGAAGTGCAGAGTTGGACAAGAAATGTATAATTTAGTGATGATACATTGTTATAACTGGTTTATATCTTATGCTAAATCTAAGTATGTTAAAGTGCTTAAAGGGGAACATTATTGTGTGCAAACTGTGGCTTTTAACAAGATTTTTTGTGTATTTAGCAGGTGAAGTTATGTCATTTGACCTCAGACTCTCAGGACGCTGTGGAATCTGAGGCCAACCACTAGATATGATGTGGGGAAAATGGACAGAGGGAGTGAGCTGAAGTCTGATTTCAGACTATGTAAGTATTAATTAAACCAAGAGTAGGGCGAAACTTTGGTGGCCCTGAAGTTCTAATCCCAATAACATATCGATAGATTAACAAGCAAAATTTTTCTGTGTTTAAGATTTTTGGGGTTGTTGTTTGAGTGATGGGTGGATTCTGTCAGTTAGGTTTGGGCTGTTTTTTATTTTAATAGAGGGACTTTTATTAAACATGGACATGTCTAGAATTGGGCCCTTTAAAATTGTAACAGTGCACTTAGAGAAAACCTGTCAGGTGATGATGTTTTGTGTTTTGATGAGCTAATCATCAGCTCTCTTTTTTCCTGATTTTTTTTTTGTAAGCAGGCCTGCAACAATTAATTAACAGCGCTGAAATTTTTTTAAATCCTAAATCCTAAAAGGATTGCTGCGTGTCAATCCAGACCAAAACTGATAGACAAGAGTTTTTTCTTTTGAGTGACTGCGTGTGAGTGAGTGGGTGACTGGACTGTGACTGGACTGTGACTGGACCAACGTTACCATGAATAAAGGGGAACAAACAATTGACTAAGTTGGGGAGAGAAAGGGGATGCTTTGCTTTGCTTTGCTTTGCTTTGCTTTGCTTTGCGTTTGCCAGGAGCAGGAGGAGTGGAAGACATCATTTTGGGGATGCTGATTTTGGGTTGCTGGTGTTTGCTTTAAGTAAAGTCTGTGTTATTGACGGGGTTTAGATTAGGGAACTAGAATATATTGTTGGGAAAATGCCAAATGCTAAAGGGGAGAAACTTTTTGATATAATTCATGTTACCACTAACAAAATAGGCCGCTGTACAAGTGAATTACATTTTATATAGGAAAATAATTACAACCAAAGTAAGATTTATGAGTCACATAGGGGATTGCTAGACTTTTCATATAAAATGCAGTTATAGAATAACAAACAAGGTTTTTTCCTTTAAAGCAGGAGCAAAGTAAGGAAAGCATATCTATTTTGGTTAAGTCTGGTAAAGTATAATTAGAATGTACTGTTACATTAAGAGGAGCAAAATGAAATCAAAATATGCTGTATCAAGAACATGTTATAACACAGGAAATGTTAGTTTTAAAATGAAGTTAGTGTTAACACACAGGTGTTGTTTCTAGGCAGCTTTTAGCTATGATCAAACTTACGCATAAGTAATTGCTTTTATGCTTAAACTTAATTGATTAAAGTGTTTGTTTTCTATTTGATCTTTTAGTAGAATAAGCGGTTCTAATGATTTCCTTGTAATCTGTTGTGAAAGGTGACAGGGTGTAAGAGGTCAATGAATATGCTTGCAGAGAAAGATAACATGTATTGTGACTTGTAGATCAGAGTTAAAGCACTTGCAGAAGGGACAGTTTTGTGTACAGGATGTTGATAATCAGATAAGAGAGAAGAGAGCGAGCAACAGGAAGCACCTGGAGGGACGTGAAAGCGGCGCTTTAAGTGTGTTAAAGGTGTTAAAATGTTGTTACATTGAAGAACATATATAAATATATATATAAATAAAAGTCAAAAACATAATTAGGTTCATGCTTTTGATTAGAGAGTCCTAAACATGATAGGTTGGACCAAGCTGGAATAATTAAGAGACCAACTGATGAACATAATAAGGTAAGGAGGCGTAGTAGGGAAAGGTGTTTTGTTTCCTTTGCAGGAGGTTTTGGGACCACAGCAACCACAGGGGTGGCCAGACTCCAGGGAGCACCGGATCGAACGGACCCACCAGAGAGGGGCACCCATAAGAAGCACAGAGCACCACAGTCGAATAAGATTTGTTGTTTAGGAGATTAGAAGCTTGTTAAGGTTAAATGTGAGCATAAAAGTAATGAAGAGTAATGAGAGCAACTTTAGTAATAGTTTTCAGGATTTAGGTAAATTGTCCGAGGAATAGTGCTAAGACTGGATTTATGTTACCCGAAGAGGGGGTGTGGTCAAAAATAGAAATTAGAAGTGGGTTTAGAGCTTGATTTATGGGTGTGATTTGTTTCGTTACATTCTAGTTATTGTTTTCATATGCAAGTAAATTTAATGGGATAAATTAGGGTTTATGACGTCTTTTAGAAAAAGACGAAAAGGGGAAACTGTTGAGTTTAAATTTATAATCTTAAATGTTTATATGCTGATTATATTGCTTTATAAGAAAGGCCCAACTCTTAGTACAGTTTGTGCCGACAGGATTGACAGGAAATTACATGCTTTTGCAGGTGGAAAGTGAAACTAAGCAGAGTGTCTGATCGAAACTTAAAGTATGTGTGACGTCTAGATGGAGTATATAAATATAACTAGGCTTCCTGTTTGTGCTTCAGACCTGGGGTTTTGTGTGTGCGTTCAGGTCTCCATATCCGGACATGTAAAATAAAGATCATTTTTAAAGTAAAAGGACCACTTCTGAGCTGTGTCTTCTTTGGCTGTAAAGAATGCAAAGAACTGGGATTTAATACCATCAATGACCAAGAATTGTGTCATTATATTCAGGTTTCCCTGTATTATTGTTCGATATCATTTCTGAATAAATAAATCAAGATGACGAGCCTTTAAATGCACTTATGTTAGTATAAATATACAAAAATAAAAGATAATTTTCCTGTTAGGAGAATAAGAAATAAATATATTCATCACATGCATCAAATCACAACCTCGTCCTGCAAGAGTGCAGCATTGTGATTGGTTGATGCTGTTTCCATCATTTATGTTTGTTTACCTTCAACACATTTGCTCCACAGAGCATTTAATAAGAAGGATTATTAATAAACATCTTTCTCTGCTGCTTTTGCTGGAGTGAAACAATAACTCCTATCTCCAGAGGTCCACAGGTCCACTGGCACCTGGTCCTAACTTCACCCATGTCTGCACCCTCAGACATCCCACTGTGGAGGCATCCTGGCCTGGACCAGTGGCTGCCCTTGTGAGACAGACTTTATGGTCACAAACAGCCCTAATCTGAGAATGAAGGCTCCTTTACATAGAAAGCAGTATGTGGTGTGATGACCGCTGCATTAGCTCAACATATGTGATGCACTGGCTGCTGCACTCGACCTGTACTGGATCAGGTTTTGTAGCCAGTCCCAGTCTTTACATGTAATATGCACCCACTCCCTGACAGCATGAACGTCACAGTGTGTTGAACCTTGACTGTGGCACATGTCAATGCTCCCTGGACATCGTGCTTAATAAAGGAGATTAAATGTGATGTTATTATGAGTTTTGCTCTTTTGAAGTTTAAACATTTATGTGTCAAAATGTTGGACTGTTCCTTTATCAGTGTGTAACAGTGTGTGTGTGAGAGCCATGTAATGTCCATGTGTGCATGCTGACTGTGCTGCTCTGACCCCTCCTCCTTTCAGGGTGGAGCCTGCTGGAGTCCGATGGTTGAGACCAGGTCTGAGGAAGTGTAAGTGTGTTTTTAATGGGATTCATCAAAACAAAGCAGCACACATTCAACCATCTTCATCATTCACATCTCTGATGTCAGGAGTCATCATCAAAGGGTCAATCAATGAGCAGATGATGGATCAATAACTGCAGCTGGATTGTGTTTGTTCTCTCCATCAGATTCCTGTCAACTCACAATCGACACAAACACAGTGAACACAAAGCTCCAACTGTCTGACAACAACAGGAAGGTGACACATGTGGAGGAGGTTCAGTCATATCCTGATCATCCAGACAGATTTGATGTTTGTGAACAGCTGCTGTGTAGAAATGGTCTGACTGGTCGCTGTTACTGGGAGGTCGAGTGGACGAGGAGGGCTTGGATATCAGTGAGTTACAGAGGAATCAAAAGGAAAGGAAGGAGTGATGAGTCCTGGAGTCTTTGCTGCTCTGAATATTATGGTTCCTATGTGTGGCACAATAAACGAAGAACATCCTACTCTTCCTCCTCCTCCTCCTCTTCCTCTGTCTCTAACAGAGCAGCAGTGTATGTGGACTGTCCTGCTGGCACTCTGTCCTTCTACAGAGTCTCCTCTGACACAGGGGCGGATCTAGAGAAATTTTCTTAGGGTGGCATGAGGGTGGTAAAGAAATCAAATGGGGTGGCAAAATCGAAGCCCTTTTTTTCATACACATATGCAGGTGGTTACATATGGTTAAAATAATCCAAATGCAGTAAGTATACACGTTTTTCATATAAATAAAGTCTATAACTTAATTATTGTCTGTAGCCCACATAATTAAACACTTTAGTTACATAAAACATGTGAGTTTTGATGCTATGTACTGTATAGCCTGTATGATAAATAAATATGTAGCCCAATAAGTATAAAATCCAGAAAGCTACACAACATGGGGCGGTTCATTTACAAACACAAGTCTAACTTAAGTTTCACTGTTTTTTATTAAAAAACAATCACATTGTTACAGCTTAAATTACACAAAATGTCAGAAATCTGCACTGTCATGAACAAAAATTGAAACCTAATTTTTCATGATTTGTTGGATTCACTCACTGAGGTCTGAAATACAAGTTTTGACTTCTTTTGAGTTTACGTTTGTATTTCACCCTCAGATTGTTTCATTTTATTTTTTCCTCTTGCCTTGTTTGGTATCTTTTCAGCTCAACTGAATTTAGTTGTTTTTTCACTGACATACTGCATTAGTGTTACTGATCTGAAATCACACAAAGAACTTAAAATCCTAGTAGCATTTTTTACTGTAAAAAAAACAGAAACATGTTGAGTAAATTTTTATAACTTGAAATGCAAATATAAAATGTACATTTTGTAAACAGATACAACTATTTATGTAAAAATGCAGCCAATACACCTGCCGTTTTTTTTTCTCATCAATACCCTAACCCTATGACAGCTGGGATAGGCTCCAGCGCCCCCCGCGACCCTGAAAAGGATAAGCGGAAGCGAATGGATGGATGGATGGAATTTAAAAATATTACTAAAACTAAAATGAGAGAACAATCAGGTGTTGCAATAAGATGCCCCACAAATGATGAGTGCCAGTAAAAAAAAAGTTTGTCCACCAAAAGACAGAACAGCACAGGGATAAACCTGCAGGCCTGACAGCAGCAGGTGTATCACTCCGCTGGTTTTCTACTGACAGTGTTTACAAATGTGCCTCTGTGACATTCATTAGTGCCCTCACTGACACACAAAACAAGGACTACACAACACAACACACTAAGTATACACTCCACACTAAACGTCACAAATCTCCCACATCTAAAAACTCTCTCTCTCTCTCACTCGCTCGCTCTGTCTCGCTCCCGTTACCGTCACTCCCAAAACTTTTCCCTTTTCCTAAACCAAATCCCACGTGTTGACTTTTTTTTAAATTGGTCGACATGGTGCATTTTTCCACCGACAGGAAAGAGGTGGCTTTTTCCCTTTCTTTACTGTTTTCGTGCTGTCCTTAGAAAACGCTTAAAACCCCCACACACACACGACGACAGTATTTAGAATGGTAAATGGACTGATTCTTATATAGCGCTTTTCTACTCTCCCAGAGTACTCAAAGCACTCTATACAACATATCACATTCACCCAATCACACCTATTCACACAAGCACTTTATCTGTACTTAGTGCTTTTTCTAACTACATTCACACTCCGATGGATGCATCGGAGAGCAACTTGGGGTTAGTATCTTGCCCAAGGATATTTGGCATGCAGACTGGAGGCGCCAAGGATTGAACCACCAACCTTCCGATTAATAGGTGACCTGCTCTACCTCCTGAGCTACAGCCACCCCATTAGAAAAAATTAGAAAAAAGTGTGGCTTATATATATCATCATAACTGTGGATTTACTGGCCTGTAATTAAAATTAAAAAACTTTGAAGTCCGAACTTTCAATGTGGGCTGAAATAGAGACTCAGCGTGGCTGCAGCTTGTTGTTGTCAGCTTACATCAGTCATGTGATTTGGAGGTGCAGCGTGTCCGTGGACCACAGAGGGTTAATAACACTCACCTTCCTTCCATTTCCAGAGTGTAACATCCAACCACCTGTGTAAAATCCGAAATTCCCATGGTGTTGTTCAAAATGTGCTCTGGCACAATCATAAGCATCGCTTGCTACTGAAAACAAGAAAAAGCCGGTCCTGCTATGGGCTGAACCATTTGTTAACGGTGGAGGGGGGGGACACTATGCAATATATTCAGTTTTAGCATTTATATTCAGTGTTGACTGTAACTACGCTCAAACTGTTAATGCTATCTTATTTTAATAAACAACACTGTCAT
This sequence comes from Oreochromis niloticus, assembly GCF_001858045.2. Lineage (NCBI taxonomy): Eukaryota > Metazoa > Chordata > Actinopteri > Cichliformes > Cichlidae > Oreochromis > Oreochromis niloticus. Next base: position 54,477 of record NW_020328518.1, read on the forward strand.
ATGCAAAACTGGGGTGGCACTTGGGGTGGCAAGGGATCATTTTAGGGTGGCACTTGCCACCCCATGCCACCCTTCTAGATCCGCCCCTGCTCTGACACTCTGATCCACCTCCACACCTTCAACACCACATTCACTGAACCTCTTTATCCTGGATTTGGGTTCTGCATTCAGTGTTCCTTTACATTTTGGCAAAGAAGTATGTATCAGCAGTTAAAGGACATTAAAAAGTAGAGAGGCAATTTTGATGTCAGTGACTCTGTGTAGTTAGTCTTACCTGTTAGAGAAACAGTTCAGTCTGTACATGTCTGTGTCTTTCACTCTGAAACACATGATGAGATTCATGGATTCAGTCAGTTGATGTTTTAAACTAAATGATTCACAAATTATTATTCAACACAAGTTTGGTGAGCAGCAGGGCTCATCCTGATTTTTGTTTTTGTGCATTATAATGATGAAATAACTTTGTCATGTCTGTGGTGGCCTTTGGAGAATTAAACCATCCTTTAGAAACTAGATATAAATGTCATATTTTCCAACACTGATATTTTTCTGTGTTTCAGACGACAATAAAAAGATAAAGAACAGTCTGTAAATCATAAGTTATCAATTCAAATGATTATTAAAGCCACAAGAGAAGCTTCCTGTTATTTGTACCACTCACCTGGTCATGTGATCCAGCTGTGCAGCCAATCATAACTGACATCACTTTCTACTTTGATATTTCCATGGTGAATGGACTGATTCTTGTTTAACACGTTCATACTCTGATGGATGCATCGGAGAGGGTTAGTGTCTTGCTCAAGGATACTTTGTGTGCCAGCTGAAGTAGTCAGGGATTGAACCACCAACCTTCTGATCATTAGATGCCTTGCTCTATCTCCTGAGCTACAGCATCATCAAAGCTCTTTCTTAAATCCTCTCTGAGAGGAGCTCAAACACGAGGAAGAGACGAAAGTGAGGGAAGAGAGTGGACTCATTAGTAAAATGAAAAACAGCCAGCATTGATGTTTAAGACAAGTGAGGTAACAGAAATACTATATATGGCAGTGGTCACCATGGCAACATCAATGTCGGTTGCTACGTATTGTATTGATCCTGATCTGTGAGCCTCATATCAGGATATGCTGTTGTTTGTATTTGTTTTCATTGTTACCATTTTTGTGTCTTTTTTAACAAACTCCTTTTATCTTGCCATCGTTTGTCAGAGAGTCAAACTAAATTTGGTTCATCTTTCTACAATAAAAACATATCTTCATCTTAATTATTGTATGTGCAGAGTTGTAGTTACTCACAGTGACCACTGGAGGCATGTGATCCTGATAGTTTCCCTGGAAGCGTCCACTTCATCCACATTAATGAAGCTGTTGGTGATTAACGCTCATCTGTACAACTTTAACAACAATATTAAACATTTAATCGCTCTACAAACAGTTTGATGTATAAACTGTGTCTTAAAGGGTCAAAGTAAACGTCACATTGAAAGCAGATTTCACTGTAATGTACTCTGTTTGAAATATTCCAAATATAATCTGGCTTGGTAATGATTTACTCATATATTGTCCACGCAGACTAAAGCAGTAGGAGATGAGATGGAAAACAATTAGAAGAATCTTTACTCTTTAATGTCACAAATTCCTCTTCCTCTTTGTATGTAACATAACAACATACATGATACAGCTGCAGCAGCTGAGGCGAGGAGAGAGGCAGCAACAAGAAAACTGGAAGGAGGAGACCAACAACACCACCTGTGGAAATCTTTCCCCAATCAAGCGTCATCATATCAGCATTTCATCAAAAGCACACATGCTCCGACCTGACAATGCAGAGGTGTGGCAAAATCATTGAAATCATTTATGAAACAAATGAGTGCATCAAAAATAAGAGTGGAGCTGCAATGAAAGAGAAGTGAACTTTCTTCAGTTAACACAAAGTTTTCCCTGACAGGTGACATTTAATTAAAGTGACTTTATTAGCACACACACATTCAGAGGCCGTCTACAGGAGCAGAGCTGCAGCTATTCAGCAAATGTCTCCCTGCAATCCTCACTGCAATACCTACATTTGAAAATGAAACCAGCTCTACTGTTCACACATGAAAAGTCGTGTGAATAACCAGTTTTCCTCAGATCTCTGTTTTAGTAACTCTGAAGTCTGAACTTTGGATTTTTGCATTCTGTTTGTACTGATAACTGTCAGTGGATGATTTTGATCCCAAAGAAATCTTTAACACACATGTAGTGATGGGACGTGTGCACTGAAACAATGGTTAGGAAACAGAAATCGCCTGAGAATCTGCTCATGTTTAAGATTTCTTCTTTAGGAACATTTTCTGTGGCTGTTCCCAGTATGACCAGTGATACAAAGCATGGAAAATGGGGATTAGTTCATTCAGACAAATACACTTTTTCAAATGTAAAAATAAAGAAATGAATCAATAAAATAAAAAGTGAAAGAAAAAAAAATAAGGGTCTGAGGCGTCTGTCTCACTGTATCCATGGCAACAATTTACTTCCTGTTCCTTCATATCAGAACCACATCTTTGAAATCAAAACCATTTAAGATTCAAATTCATCCACAGATGTGTTCAATGTGTTTTTATCACTATCCAAATATGAACTCTAAGTAGAAGATTAAAAAAGCAACACACACACACACACACGCACACACACACACACAGCATGCAGACATGATTTAGGTGATGATAATATAACGACTGCACAGACCTGTGGGATGATTCGTGTCCTTTTTCTTACTCTATGCAATGATGAACTTCTTGCTTCAGGACCTTCTTAATGAATTTGTTTTCTAATCCACAGTTTTCTACCTGATCTGTGTGTTTGAAGTAAAATGTGTTACTTCAAATGTAAAAGTTAAACAGACAGAAAGCATCAACGTGGACTTCAGTCAATGTTTTGTGTTCATACAGGTCAGCTGTTGCACACAGAGCTCCTGGATTTACACTGTGCCCTGGTTCCTGTGTTTCTGTATGTAGTTTAGTCTAAAGTGTTTCCTCCTCATGTACAGACTGAATTATCTGTTCAACAATCAGCATTTCTGATTCATGGATTTCATTTGTTTTGACTTGTTTTGACTGAGATTTCAACATATCTGTGGTGGCATCTGTTCAGTGTTATGGAAGTTTTACAGCACTAATCTCACTTCACTCTGTAACATAACAGTGAACAATATTACTATTAGAAAGATTATTAGAGAAGCCACAATCAGATGATCCCCTATGAGGTGTCCTTGGTTATAGTGTGAAGTCATCTGAGGGGAGAGAGAAGAAAGAAACACTTCAGTGTTCATGAAAAAGTCATCAGTCTTCTTATGGGAAAAGACCTCCACCAGACCAAGACAGGTAACCATCCAACACGTTCTCATCCCAAAACCTAACAGACCGATGTCATGTGACAAATCGATGTCATGTGACAAATCGATGTCATGTGACAAATCGATTCCATGTGACAAATCGATGTCATGTGACAAATCGATTCCATGTGACAAATCGATGTCATGTGACAAATCGATTCCATGTGACATACCGATGCCATGTGACAAATCGATGCCATGTGACAAATCGATGTCATGTGACAGATCGATGTCATGTGACATACCGATGCCATGTGACAAATCGATGTCATGTGACAAATCGATTCCATGTGACAAATCGATGTCATGTGACAAATCGATTCCATGTGACAAATCGATGTCATGTGACAAATCGATGCCATGTGACAAATCGATTCCATGTGACAGATCGATGTCATGTGACAAATCGATTCCATGTGACATACCGATGCCATGTGACAAATCGATGCCATGTGACAAATCGATGTCATGTGACAAATCGATGTCATGTGACAAATCGATTCCATGTGACATACCGATGCCATGTGACAAATCGATGCCATGTGACAAATCGATGTCATGTGACAGATCGATGTCATGTGACATACCGATGCCATGTGACAAATCGATGCCATGTGACAAATCGATGCCATGTGACATATCGATGCCATGTGACAAATCGATGCCATGTGACATACCGATGCCATGTGGCAAATCGATGTCATGTGACAAATCGATGCCATGTGACAGATCGATGTCATGTGACATACCGATGCCATGTGACAAATCGATGCCATGTGACAAATCGATGCCATGTGTCAAATCGATGCCATGTGACAAATCGATGCCATGTGACAGATCGATGTCAAGTGACATACCGATGCCATGTGACAAATCGATGCCATGTGACAGATCGATGTCATGTGACAAATCGATGCCATGTCACAAATTGATGCCATGTGACAAATCGATGCCATGTCACAAATCGATGCCATGTGACAGATCGATGTCATGTGACAAATCGATGCCATGTCACAAATCGATGCCATGTGACAGATCGATGTCATGTGACAAATCGATGCCATGTCACAAATCGATGCCATGTGACAGATCGATGTCATGTGACAGATCGATTCCATGTGTCAAATCGATGCCATGTGGCAAATCGATGCCATGTGACAAATCGATTCCATGTGACAAATCGATTCCATGTGACAAATCGATGCCATGTGACAGATCGATGTCATGTGACATACCGATGCCATGTGACAAATCGATGCCATGTGACATACCGATGCCATGTGACAAATCGATGCCATGTGACAAATCGATGCCATGTGGCAAATCGATTCCATGTGTCAAATCGATGCCATGTGGCAAATCGATGCCATGTGACAAATCGATTCCATGTGACAGATCGATGCCATGTGACAAATCGATTCCTTGTGACAAATCGATGCCATGTGACAGATCGATGCCATGTGACAAATCAATTCCTTGTGACAAATCGATGCCAAGTGACAAATCGATTCCTTGTGACAATTAAATTCCGTTCTTTTGAATTCTTTTGGCGACAGAGAAAGACTTCCGACTCAGAGTGGTCAAGTTCAAAAATTGATCTTTATTGTACATTTCCGGAAACGGAGACCTGTACCCACTAACACACGCTCAGGTCTGAAAGCATTAGAAGGCAGAATGGGTATACATAGTTCTGCTATAGGTCACACAGACACACACAGTTTCCATCAAAACAACTCCTTCTGCTCTGACTAATGTGTGTGTGTGTTACTTAGTTCTGCTTTTTCTGTCTGGTTTCCTGTATTTTATTAATATGCCTCTGCAGCTCTGCACTAAACTTCCTGTTTCTTCCCCTTACTAAAGCCTCTGTTGCTAGGCGACCTGTCACCCTCTGACCTCTCTCACAGACTTTATTACAAAGTACAAAAAACAATATAATCAGAAAATAAGCACTAAGAATATATATTTATTTGGTAACAGTCTCCCCCTTTTTACCTCATTTTATGAGTTAACCTAATTAACTGACTCCCTCAATAACTGCTGTGAACTAAAAACAGATATAATTAACTTTGTCCTGGTAAAAAGGTCCAACATTACTTTTGTCACTCTATGGAAACGATCTCTACACAGTTAACCCGTTTCCTCTTTTAAACATTTACTCCTGGTTTCTAAGCCACACTTACAGGTCACTTCATTTGTCCCTTCGCCCCCTTTAACGGGTGGAGCATATCCGGTCTGAACACTGTGTTTGCACATCACATAAAAATCATACAAACTATTACTAAAGCTAATCCTCCCATTACCCTTCATTACTTTGTGCTCACATTATAACCTCTGTCTAACAAGCTTTTAATCTTCTTTTCAATCTGAACAACACATTTTCTGAGGTTTCTCTGTGCTCTGTGCTTCTTTTGGGTGCCCCTCCTCTTGGGTCCTGGATTCTCACCAACCCCTTCGTGGTTTTGCTGTGGTTCTGGAATCTTCTCCTGTAAAGGACAGAAAAGGAAAACACCTCTCTCTGCTACGCCTCAATAATCTAATATGTTCATCAGTTCTTCTCTTGATTATTCAAAGTTGGTTCAAAGTATCACATTCGGGACTCTCTAATAAAAGGATTAGCCTAATTATTATTTCTGTGTGTAAGCGTGTTTGCATTCACCCCTAAGCACTCTGAGTCCTTTTCCTACCATATTTCAATCCAGACAGTCACGCTGAACGAAGCTTATGACCTTCACAAGACTGAGTGGCAACTCCTATCAGTGCAATTGCAATGTGTGTATGAAAAATGATTATAAGCTTATTCTAGTAAAAGAAATCATAAAGAAAACAAACATTTTCAATCAGTTAAGCTTAAGCATAAAAGCAATTACTTATGCCTAAGTTTTACCGTAGCTAAATGATCAAACACACTTGAAGTCACACACTGATCATATAATCCATTGTTTCAAATTAGACCTAAAACTCCCCCTTTGGACACATCTTCATGTGTCAAACAAAACCACAACTAGAAAATTAAAAAAGGTTAATCATATAATTTCTCAGAAAACCTCAGCGATTCTCCTCTCGAGTATATTTGCTGCAAACATGTGTTTAAATAATAAAATCAGTTTAATTATCATGTTCGATCTTTTCAGCTCCTGGCTCCACCCAGAGCCTGCATCCCCAGAACCACCTAGAAACAAAACCTGTATATTAGCATCAACTTCACATTTAAAACTCAGTTCCCCCCCTGTCCTTCCCTCACTGTGATCCACTCTGTGCTGTAAGAAACTAAACTTAGAACAGAACAGTTATCAGTCATGTGCTTCATACAAAATCTGCGTATGTTTTAGTTTCACGTTGATCCTCTGAGTGTCATGGTACTTCTTTTAATCTGACTTTATCAAATCGAACCAAAATAGGTTTGCTGTCTTTCCTTTGCTCGTTTTCCTCCAGCACCACCTCGTATCACCTGCCCTTTCCCTTGGACCAGTGTTTGTTATTCCATAACTGGATCTGGAATGTGACAAGTCTACCAATCCCCTATATAACTCCTACATTTTGCTTTGGTTATAACTATTTTCCTTCTATAAAATGTCATTGACTTCTACAGTGGCCTGCTTTGGTTAATGGTAACATCAGTAATATCAAACATTTTCTGCCCTTTAGCATTTGGCATTTTCCCAACAATATAATGTGATACCATCATCTAAACCCAGTCAATAAAACAACATTTTCTTAAAGCAAACATCAGCAACCCAAAATTAGCCGCCCAAGGGTGGAGTCTGCAGCTCCACACTCTCATGTGAACCTTTCGGTCTCCCTCTCTCTCTTGTGCTCCTGCATCCACCCTTTTCTTACCGGCGTCGTGAACTGTTTGTCAGCATCTACTCATCCTAACGTTGGTCCAGTCTTTGTCTCAGTGTCAAGTCAGTCAACACTTTAGTCCACATGGTCAGTCCAGTCACAGTCCAGTCACACACATGCACACGCATTCACACCAGATCTTGCTGATAGTGGAGCCTCACGCGCAAAGGATCAGATTCTCCACCCTCATCAATATGAGCTCATTTATTTGTTTTTTCCTTTGTTTTTAGAAAAAGAGTTCTTTATGATCTTGGACTGGATTGACTCGCTGCAATCCTTTTAGACAGGAACTGGCAGGTTCCCACAGGTGACCTTTTCCTCAGCCCATTGTAATCTGGAAAAGCTCACCTTATATTTGCTCTCACAAAAATGTTTTACAGCGCTGTTAATTCAATCTTTCAGGCCTGCTTAGAACAACAAAGGAGAAAAAGAGAGCTGATTATTAGCTCATCAGAGCACAAAACATCATCACCAAAGGGGGCGACACCTGACAGTTTTCTCTAAGTGCACTGTTACAAAAAGAAGGAGCCCCTCCTCCACATGTCCATGTTTAAAACTCCCTCTATTGAAATAAGAAAACAAGCCAAACCTAACTGACAGAATGAACCCATCACTAAAACAACAACCCCAAAAATCTTCATCACAGAAAAGTTTTGCTTACTAATCTAACAATATGTTGTGGGAATTAGAACTTTCGGGCCATAAAGGTTTTGCCCGACTCTTGGCTTAACTAATACTTACATGGTCTGAAATCAGACTTAAAATCACTCCCTCTGTTCATTTTGCCCACATCATATTTCAGTGCTTGGCCTCAGGTTCTTCAGCTTCCTGACAGTCTGAAGTCAGCTGACATAGTTTCACCTGCTAAATACACAGAAAATCTTGTTAAAAGCCGCACAGTTTGCCCAACAGTAATATTCCCATTAAGCCCTTTCTAAACACTTTATAACAATGTGTCATCACTAAATTATAAACTTCTTCTCCAAATCTGCACGACTGCACTTAGTCACAGACTTTATTTAATTGTCCTGCGGCTGCTATCATATATTTGACCAAACAATTCTTCTCACACAGTCACAGAAATATTTCTCTCAATGCAAACTTCACTCATGTCTCAGACAGGAAACTTGAGTTTTTTCTTTTTTTTCTGTCCCCACTCATTCAACTAATTTGCATATTGAGTCACATCTCGAGAAGTTGCCCTGACAACAGAAATGCATATTCAAAACATTACCACATAATTCAATTATTGTTCTTTTATTTGTATTTCTACAGTCGTCACTTCTTTTGCTCAATCAGCTGGAAACCACTTCTAATTCACTATTTTAAACCTGCTTTAAGCTTCTAATCACTGGTTGGTCCTCCCAGTCTCTTCTTCCTTGTCACAAAAGTCACTCTATTGTCCTGCAACTTCCTGAGTTATTCCTCAGCTTCAGCCTTTAAGTGTGTTAAATCTACACCATTTAGCATTTATGTCATGTGTTCACATTCATGAGTGTAAGCATGTCTTCATTGTGTGTATGTTGTGTATTCATATTAATATTGAGTGTAAGCTGGTCTTCGTTGCCTCGATGTGTTTTTATAATCAGATTTAATTCCTGCATCTTTGCACTGAGCTGTGGATTCAAACTGTCTCACTTCTGATTCTCTCCAAAAATAATTTCACATGTTCCCATTTCTACATGTGTGTTTTCTATTTTTCTATTCATTTATGTAGTATTAGTTTATTTATTTCTCTCTCTCTCTGTTTTTTCTTTACCTTTCTGTTGCGATGCTCTGGATGTTTCTAAACCCCACAAATTCAGCCTCAATCTTCAACCCAATGTTCCTGCTGTCACTTTAACACGTCCAGCCTTCACCTCTCACCGGTCCTCGTCCCCTCTTCTCTCAACTTCCTGTGTGGCCTCCCAAATCAAACACAGGCCCAAATCAGCTGTTTCTTCTTCTCTGTTCATTCTCTCTTCCTCTTTTCAGTCTTTTCTTGGCGCTTAACTCCCAGCATGGCAAATATGAGACTCAGACAGTCCCATCCAGTGGTTTCACACAGTCATGTCACTGGTACACTTTCCAGCTTGTAATTCAGAGCGCATGTTTCCATCGACATACATCTACGTGCTGTCGGGTGCTGTCAGGGAGAGGGGCGCTGCTCTTGCGGCGACCAGCAGGTTGTCTCTGTCTGTCAGTGTCAGTGTTTTAACTGATTTTATTTCATTCTTTTATTCCTTTATTTTATTTTATTTTTTCCCCTGAGGAAATCCTATAGCATCGGCTTGTGCTTTGTGGAACTTCTTTTAATGAAGATGGGTTTTTTAATTCGCATGGTTTTATTGGCAATCCTGACGGTTGTTTGGAGTCATTGCTACTCTCAAACAATTACATACTCACGGGAGTTTCTTCTGGATCTTCGGTGGAAAGGCCCGTCTCTGGACTCTTTTCACCCTCCAGTGTTTTCCAGCTCTGGATTATCCAGTAACCACAGGGGCACTTTTGTTTTTAACAGAGTCAAAGCAAGGAAGCAGGGTAAGAAGGGAGGCCTACGTCAGCGATTGCGGAAGCAAATACGATACAATCGTATTCCCTTACCATCAATAATCCTGGCTAATGTGCAGTCTCTGAGGAGTAAATTGGATGAACTGGATTTGAATGTGGCACATTTACGTGACTACAGGGATACATGTCTAATGGCATTCACAGAGACTTGGCTCAAGGATTCTGACCCCGATTGTTCTCTGGAACTAAATGGCTTCGGGTTTCCCATACGTTTGGATCGAGACCCCGGAGCTACCCAGAAATCTCAAGGAGGAGGGGTGTGTTTGTATATAAATCAGAAATGGTGTAAAAATGTGACCGTTTGTAAACAAGTGTGTCTGCCTGACATTGAGCTCCTCTCTGTGTCTTTGAGGCCGTTTTATCTGCCGAGGGAATTCCCACAGATCAACGTCACCGTCGTTTACATCCATCCTAAAGCGAATCCTAAGAATGCGACTGACACCGTCTCTAACGTCATCCACTCACTACAATCTCTCTCTCCTGAAGCCCCTAATATTGTTCTTGGGGACTTTAATCGCTGCGACTTGAAGAAAACACTGAGCAGTTTTTATCAGTATGTGAACTGTCCCACACGCTTCAATAAGACTCTGGATCTGTGTTACGGTTCCATAAAAGGTGCCTATACATCTGTGGCTGGCCCCGCCCTCGGATCCTCGGATCACAACACGGTGCATCTTCTGCCACTTTACAAGACTGTGCTGAGAAGAGAGAAAGTGAGGAAACACCGCATAAAGGTTTGGAGTGACGATGCCTCTTTAGCCCTGCAGGGCTGCTTTGACTGTACAGACTGGTCGGTGTTTATAGAATCATGCAGAGACATTAATGAACTCACTGACGTTGTCTGCAGCTATATCTCCTTTGGCAGAGACATGATTATCCCTTCAAAGGTTGTGCATTTTTTCCCTAATAACAAACCATGGTCTTCAAAAGCTCTTATGAGGCTGATTCATGAAAGGAAAAAAGCTTTTATTGAAGGGAATATCTTGAAAGTTAGAGAAATTAGGAAGGAGATCAGATCAGAAATTAAAAAAGCCAAAATAAAATACAAGGATAAGGTAGAAGCGGAGATGGCTAGCAATAACTTAAGGGTGGCCTGGGCAGGCATGAAACACATGACTGGTAAGATAAGTCTCCCTGGTTTTAGTTCAGACTCTCAGTTAGCCAATGAGCTGAATAGATTTTATTTGAGATTTAATGATAATTATAATTCAAGGAATACACTTGATTTCTTAATAGAGAGCACCAGAGCCCCCCCAGCTTTGTTCTTTGATGAAAGAAGGGTGAGAAATCTTTTTAAAATGAGGAAGACTAATAAAAGTCCAGGTCCTGATAATATATGTGGCCAGGTGCTTAGAACATGCGCTGAGCAATTATGCAGTATTTTTTATTATATCTTTCTTTTATCTCTTCAGCAACAGAAGGTTCCAGAGGTATGGAAAAAATCAATTATTTCTCCAGTTGCTAAGAGCACAAAACCTACGTCATTAAATGATTTTAGGCCTGTCGCTTTAACATCCTTAGTGATGAAATCCTTTGAAAAACTTGTCAGGAAGGAGATCCTGCAGCAAGTAGAGAAGCTTATAGACCCACTACAATTTGCATACAGGCCTCATAGAGGTGTGGATGATGCAGTGGTCACTCTGTTGAACTTCCTTTATCTCCATCTTGATGGCGCCAAAGCTCATGCTCGGCTCTTATTTATTGATTTTTCTTCAGCTTTTAATACTATCCAGCCACATCTTTTAGTTGATAAACTTCTTAACCAGTTTAAACTTGATTTTAATCTCGTTGGTTGGATTTTAGACTTTTTAACTGACAGTGAAGAGGATTCCCATGGGCCTGTTGTGGATGAGTTTGTTTGGTGGTGTGATCAGTCCTTCTTAATGATTAACACCTTGAAAACCAAGGACATGGTAACTGACTTCAGGAAGACATCCCCCCATCCTGCACTAACAGGGGTAAATGGTGCAGCCATTGAACTGGTGGACAGTTATAAGTATTTGGGGCTTGTTCTTGATAAGGCTCTGTCCTTTGAGTCACATCTTGCTGCTACAGTGAAAAAGGCTCAACAAAGACTGTACTTTTTAAGGAGGTTGAGAGGTTTTAATGTTTCATCTGAAGTGATGACTCTTTTTTATAAAAGTTTTATTGAATCTGTTTTAACCTTCTGTATCTGTCACGTCCGGTGTGGCAGACGTGTGGAATATATTAGGACCCAAAATGCGGCAGCTCAGGTGCAGGTGAGTATTTATTAAACAAAAGGAAATACAAACAACAATGGCACTGGGAACATGAACCTGGAACCTAAACTGGGTAAAACTAACAAAACAAACCAGAAACGAAGATGCAGGGAGGTCCGGGGAAATACACACGGAGAGACGCAGGGAGACCGAGGGGAAACAACACAGACGAACCAGCAACGAGAACGGGTGAACACACACTATAAATACACACCAGTAATCAGGGGATGGGAAACAGGAGGGAAACACATCTGGGAAACATAACAGCTGACGGGGCAGGGGAAACGTAAACAGAACACGCTGACATAAGACAGAGACCTTCAAAGTAAAACAGGAAACACATGCACGTAATGACACAGACTCAGAGACGCGGACTAAACACTGAGACCTACTACACTAAGGGGATGCACAAGCAGGGAAGACACCAAACAGAGGGAACACCACTAAACCCTAGGAAACCCAAATCAACAGTCATAATACAAACCATCAAAAGTAAAAGTCCAGAACCAAAAACACTGGGTCACCGACCCAGGACCATGACAGTATCATTGCTTGGTACGGTAATATGTCCCTGAATAATAAGACCAGACTTAACAACCTGGTTAAAGTGGCAGGTCAGATTTCAGGGAGGCCTCAGGTCCAGCTTGTGGACTTTTATAACAGGCAGGTGCTGAGGAAGGCGACCTCTGTCCTGTTGTGTTCAGATCATCCTCTCTTTAATGATTTTCAACTGCTTCCATCAGGTCGTCGTTATAAAGTGCCTGCAGTGAAGACAAAGAGACATAGATTGTCTTTTGTACCTACTGCTATTATCATAGTTAATAACACTAAACCATAAGTGTTGTTGCCATTGCATATTGCACTTTTTTGATGAAAAATCTAGGTTATTTTCTCAGGCTTATATTATATTATATTATTTTGGTGTGTGTATGTGATGTGTTGGTTGTCTGTTTGTTTGTTTGTACGGACATACTGCAAATCAATTTCCCGTTAGGGACAATAAAGTTACCATTGACCATTGCTGGACCCTTCAGTGCTTTAGGTCAGTTGTACTGTCTTTTTGTCTGCTGTTAATTCTTCAAGTCCACGGTGTTGTTCTGTCTGTCTTCTGTCTTCATCAGGAGATTAACTGTCCTTTAAGCGTCTTCTCAGGATGAGGACAGGATGAGAGGTGAAGCTGTGAAATCTGAAACCAAAGCCTGTTTTCGTCCCAATTCTGTTAATCTATCATTTTTCTGCTGTATTCTTCCAGGAGGTTGAGCAAGTCCATGGGCACCTGTATTAACACACTAAGACATTTATTTAATATCATTTTCATTACTATTACTTTGCACTTTCATTCTCTAATTCCTCTGTTTTCATTTTGAAACGTCTCTCACAAGCTCACAAGCTCTATTCAGACTTCCTGCTTCACTTCCTGCCAGACACACACACACACACACACACACACACACACACACACACACTCTTCACTCACTGGACTTTCATCCGTTTCTACAGCCTAATCGAGCTCTTATTTTATGTTCACACTCTATATACCCTCTGTAACTCTACTAATTTTATTATAAAAAGAATGCACCCTCAGCACACACACACACACACACGCACACACACACACACACACACACATATACTAAGCTCTTTGCATTTGCAAACATTAACCAAACGACATCCTTCACATCAAAATCCTCAGCATGGTTAGCAGAATTCTTGCACACTTGCAGCAATACACAATAATCAGACAACCCAAGTACATACAGACACAAACACCATGATCCCTACGGGGGTTTTCTGGCGTCCAACGCCCGGGTCCAACCCTTATGCCCGCTTCTGCTGATACCAGACTTTTCTTACACAATTTCGACAAATTTAAAAGCCTCTAAGCCCAGGTCCAACCTTGCTGGTCAATCAACCCGCTTCGGGAACGCCCTCACCGATAACGGTCAAATTTCTAGGCCCTATATTAATTTAAGCGCTCCCTGCAGCTTGACCGGAAGCTCCACTTAACCAGCGTCTCAGTATTTAACTGGCGCCTGAAGCTTTACTTAAAGCTGTTCCTGTCACCCGCATTGAAATGGTCACGCCTGAGCCAAGCTCTTCGCTCAAACAGCGCAGAAAAGAAGTGATCCTCGACCACTTGGTTATTAACGGGAGTTCGAATCCCCGTGGGAACCACCCGGGCTAACTGGACGTCACCAGGCCTGACCGCGCGTCCACGATCAGGAGTCGTTGCCACATGCTGAACACTGCGCTCCTAGGAGTCCAACCCCAGTCCTAGATCAAATTAAATACATTTAGAAGCACCACTGTGGACTGTAATCGCCAGTTTATTTATCTGATGCTCGGGTCCAAGCCTATAATCAATTTGGGAATTAAATCCCTTAACCGAATGTCCTAATCATGGTGCCCCGGAAGCTTATGTGAAATGGACTCAGCTGCTCTACCGTAATGTCACAAGCGAGGTCCGATGTTCAGCGGGAATATCACCAGCCTTCCCAATTACCGTTGGTGTCCACCAAGGCTCGGCCCTCTCGCCCCTGCTGTTCACTCTCTGTATGGACACCGCGACGGCTGATCTGCAATCACCACATCCATGGAGCCTCCTGTATGCAGATGATGTGTGCCTATCAGAAACAGAAAACTGCCTAGCCCTGCAAATCCAAACACAAGCATGGAAAGACCGGCTCTCCGAAAACGGCATGCGCCTGAACATCAAGAAGACAGAGTACCTTGAATGCGGCCCCCAGACCAACAGTACCATCACTATCGACGGCGAGCCGCTGACTAAAGTTGCCCAATTCAAGTACCTCGGGTCCCTTGTCACCTCAGACTGCGAAACCCTGCCAGACGCCAGACTCCGTGTCAACACAGCGTGGATGAAGTGGCGTCAGGTGAGTGGAGTCTTATGCGACAAGAGAATGCCAATCTATCTTAAGGCGAAAGTCTATAAGTCGATTGTGCGCCCAGTGGCACTCTACGGGTCAGAGTGCTGGCCAGCGACGACCAAACATGAACAAGCTCTTCACACCATGGAGATGAAGATGCTGAGGTGGCCTCTGGGTCTCACACGTGACCGAGTGAGGAACGAAGAGGTCAGGAAACAATGGGGAGTGACACCGATCACAGACAAGATGCGAGAAGCGAGGCTCCGATGGTATGGCCATGTTGTCCGTAGCGATAAAAATTCTATCGCAAAGACAGCCCACCAATTAGATCTGGAGGGAAACAGGCCACAAGGAAGACCAAAAAAGCGCTGGATGGACCGAATCAAGGATGATATGAAGGCTGTGAATGTTACACCAGAAGACGCCCTTGATAGGAAGAAGTGGAGGAAGGCATGCAAGATAGCGGACCCTGCGTCGCGGGATATAAACCGCTAGGAAGAAGAAGAACCGAATGTCCTAATCTAATCTCTTTTCTTGGCTGACGTAACACAATTGACACACATAACACATCAACTTTAAGCACACGTCACATCAACTTTAAAATTCACCCCAGCATTAACAACAAGTTTTCATCAAATATTCCCCAGACTTTACTTTTTATTTATCACAAATGACCCAAAATCACCATGGACATGTCACCCGAAATCTACTTAACAGATTTTATAATTTACTTTGATGTCACCACTACTGAGCCAATTTAATGGTGAAGATCATCAGCTCGGCGAACAGATAATTTAGAATTCATCCAATCTGCACAATTGGCTTTTTTCTTTGAACAGGCTGTGCTTACCTTTAAATCTTTTTAGACCGGTCTCCTGTTCGCCTCATCGGCTTGGTTTATAAAGGCCTCTCTTATTAAAATACATAAAACAATCTAATCAGAAAATAAGCTCTAAGAATATATATTTATCTTGTAACATTGTTTAAGTTAATGAACAATTGTGTTGAAAACT
Organism: Oreochromis niloticus; assembly: GCF_001858045.2. Lineage (NCBI taxonomy): Eukaryota > Metazoa > Chordata > Actinopteri > Cichliformes > Cichlidae > Oreochromis > Oreochromis niloticus. Next base: position 70,377 of record NW_020328518.1, read on the forward strand.
GAGATTACAATATCAATCAAGATAATTATAATTATGGTTTTTGCTGTAATTAAACAGTCATGTGGAAATGTGTCAACCACAGAACTTTAGAGGCCTTTTGTTCAATTATGTGTGGACTGTTTCTTTAGTCTCTACACAAATTGTTCTCAGTGTCTATGAGACTGATGAAATATCCATGTGTGCTGAAAGAGACTGTGCTGGTCTGACCCCCTCAGCCGAGGTATTGTGGGTAATGAAAGAGCAGATAGGTTGGCTAAAGCAGCTGTTAAAAAAGTAGACATAGATGTGCAGATACCATTGTTGAAATCTGAGGGAAAAGTATAGTTTGGACACAAAGTAAGAATTTCTGGAGAATGGCATGGGATCATGGAACAAAAGGGAGACATGGGGTACAAAACACAATAGAAGTTAAGAGGAGTCGTGGGTTAAATAGGCAGCAGGAGAAAACAAACAGGTCATTGCTTTCTGAATGGTTCTCTTTTTATGATGGGGAAACATCCGACTGGGTTATGTGATGGTGTAATGCTATGGAGACGGCTGAACATGTGGTTATTAGTTGCAGGAAGTATAGAAGTCAAAGGAGAGTGTTGAGGGTAGGAACTGGTGGTGAAATGAAACTTACATTTGAAAAAGTGGTTAATCAGTTAATTCACTATGAGGTGAAAGGAGTGGTTTTTCATTTTGAGAAATACTGATGTCATCAAGAGGATCTGAGGATCTGGAAGAGAAGTAAGAGTAAAAGCCAGGAGATGGCAGTAGTTCAACATCTTTGGATGCAAGCTGCTGTTAAAAATGACAGAAGAAGAAGTTTGCTTGATCATTCCTCAGCTCGTCTGTGTGAAGCTGAGTGTAAAGAGGCTCCTGCTGTTAGAGAAACACTCTGTTTAACAGAGTCAGACATGTTCAGACTCAATTTCAGTCAGAAACTCAGCATCACATTGATGAAGCTGCAGATTCATTGTGGTTAATTTCTCATTAATTTCTTTGCTACCAGCTGAAATTTAAATGTAATTTAAAAGAAGGATTCAAGGTTATTGGGTTTTTGAACCCAAAGATATCACATGAACGTATATGAATTGTATGATATGTCTCTTCTATTTTTCCATCCATCCGTTTGCTTCCACATATCCTTTTCAGGGTCGTGGGCGGTGCTGGAGCTGTCATCTTCTTCTTCTATTTTTCTATGATCATATTTTGATGTTGATTGTGATTGGTTTTATTTGTTTCTTCGGCGGTTGTAGTGTTTTAATATTTAGACTTTTTTCCATTATTTTAATTGTGTATAAAGTTTGATTTGAATGAAATTTACACTCAAATGCTTTCAGTGTTGCTGTGTTGAGTGTTTGCATGTTTAACGTTTGTATGGAAGACTGGTGGGGGAGGCTGTTACATCTTGCAGGAGGTCTCCTCTCTCCAGGAACTCACTCTGCAGGTGGGGGAGATACAGGAGAGGTGGAGGAAGAACTCAGCCTGGGTGTCTATTGTCTTGTGTAGTCTGGAGGATGAGTGGATGACACGGTGGGTGCAGTTTCTCTGTGGTGGGATCGGGTGGGCCGTCCCGAGCTCTGTGGGGCCGGGCGGCGCTGCTGAACTGGGCCCCGGTCCGGATGGGCCTGGGCCCCCTTGCCCCTCCCTTCCTTCCCTCCCCATCTCCAGCTGCCTCCCTCTTCCCGCTCCACCACAATCACCCACACATGCAGGGCCTTGGGGTAAAGGTGTGTCACCAGGGTGCAGGGAGGCATCCCCCCCCCCCCCCTCTGTCCCCTTCTGGCTGCCTGTGCCTCAATTTTATCCCACAACTTAGACATTCACATTACTCACACTCTCATAACACATACATATAGGACCTTGGGGGTGGGCACGCTACACGGCATCCAGAAGACCATCAGGGTGTACAACCTCACCCCTGGCGCCGTTGCCCACCTCTCAATTTTAAATACACGTATACATTGAGGGCTATCAGGAGGGGCTCTGTGCTTACCTGCTGCTGAGTAATTGCATATGATAGCATGAGGGTGGGAATGGATGTTTGTATCTGTGTGTGCCTGTTTGTCTGTGTCTATATGTCAGGTTGGGTATCAGACGCCAACTCTCTGGGGACATCTCAGGCCCTCCAAGGCACGGAGGCCTATCTCCCCCCACCACTCCCCCTGCCAGTGGCAGACGCCCTCAGACATCGGTGCGTTGGTGGTTCTTTGTGTCCAGGGATGGGCGTCCAGGTACGCACTGGCTCACTCCTGGTGGCTGCTTGTCGGGGCCTGGAACCTGGGGCTCGCTCGGGCTCCTTCGGGGGTGGGGTGCCCTCGGCCTCTCAGCCTGGGGCTCGGTCACTCTGGCACAGCTGGCTGCCGGCGGAGCTCACGGGCATGTCACTGCAACCCCCCCTGGCTTCTGCTCCGTGGCTGACCCCTCATCTGGGACTCTCCTCAGCTCTTTCCGGGATAGTGGCGCAGCTGCCCCTCTGTTGGTCTTCCTTGCTCTCTTGTGCTCTGAGGGCCTCTGGATGTCTGGAGCCTGGATCTCCTCCATACCTGCTTCATGCTCAGGAGGAGGAGGAGGCAGAGCATCGTCTTTGACAACTTCCTACCAGACCAGTGGAAGTGGAAGCTTCAATGAAGAAAGATTCCTGCTCCCAGCCGTTCATTGGCTCGGCATTTTAAACCCCTAAAGGGCCACCTGACCTGCATTAAATAAACAGGGTCAATAAAAACATTCACAAGAATAATACAAAACTTTCAGCCAGTTTAGCTTAATACATTAACTTTTTCTTGTGTACACAGTAATTCATAAATAAATAAACAATGTATATTATCAATAAAGATTGATCTAAACAGTTTAACTGCTATGTACAGATAAAGGTTGCATAGCTTTAAAACATTTGCTATCCAGCAAATATCAGTCAAACTCAACACAAAAGGCAACATAACAATCGTTCAAATTGTTTGGACCGCTGATCCAAATCAACTGGCTTTGGTCAAACAGATGTGTGCCGTGTTGGGCAGGTTACTTTGAAAAAGTAATTAATTATAGTTACTAGTTACTTCTTCAATAAAGTAACTGAGTTAGTAACTGAGTTACAATATTCTAAAAGTAATTAATGACTTGAAAAGTAACTATTGCGTTACTTTAAAAAAAACGTTTAACCCTGTGGGCTCCTGGGTATAATTGGTCATTTTTAACTACTTTTAATGTTTCCTCCACATTTCACCTTTAAAAACTATTTACTTTGTCTTGTTTGGTATCATCAGCACAACCTCACGTGTCTGAATTTACAGTTATGTTTTCATTTTGACATACTGTATTAACACAATTGATCTAAAATCAGACAAAAAATATAAAATAAGAGTAGAAAAAAGTTCTATTTTTACTGTAACAACCACAAACATGTTTAATGAATCATATTTCATAACTTTAAATGCAAATATAATTTGTCAATTTAAAAATCCTATGCACAAGTTTTGCAAACAACAAAGTTATTTGCAGCCATTTACCTTTTACCTTGATTTTTTAAATAACCATTTCAAACTATTTACAGAACAATCAGCTGTTCTTCAATAAGATGCCACAAATTATTTGTGCCACTCCAAAAAAATCATTTCTGTCCACTATAAAGGAGAACATCACAGCCTGATACCTGCAGGTCTGACAGCAGCAGGTGTATCACTCCTGTTTCTACCTGGAGACAGCAGTCGCCTCATTGTTCTGACACACAACACAAACACAACACTACACACTAACTACACAAGACAACACATTAACTACACACTCCAAACACGCTAAACGTCACAAATCTCTCACATCTCAAAACTCGCTCTCTCTTTTTCTGCTCTCTCTCTCTCTCTCTCTCACCCACACACACACACACACACTCCTAAAACTTCCCCAGAGTGCTTGCTAGCGCTGTCCTTACATGATGAAACTATTGAGGAAAAAACACGTATATATTGTTTATCATGACTCTGGTTTACGTGGCCTATAAATCTATAAATAAAAATAAACTATCAACACAATTTATAAACTGGTATATATCACGTGTTGCTTTGTCTTTAAGTGGTCATGTGATTGGCTTACCATGACTACTTTATTCTTCCTCAGTCACAGCAGCACTCATGCGATTGTTTTGCCCCCTGAGCTCCAGGTGTTGTGCTAGACAGTGATCGTGATTACCGCCCGCGGGAGCGCGCAGCGGGTTGCGGGTTTACCTGGTCATGTTCTCATTCACGGGGCGATCGCAAAATCCAAAGCAAAAAATTAACACCACGCCGATGCTGTTCACAGGACAGCAAGAGTAACGATCAGGAGCATCTCGTCTTCGTTATCGTTCCCCTCGTACGTGTTATTACTGCCATTTCAGTGTTTTCGCTTCACAACTAAAGAGTACAGTTTACTTTGTGCGCACTCAAATGGAGTCAAGTCAATTACTATGGGCTCAAAATGTGGTCATAAATATTTTGTACTTGTAAATCAGGATTTGTATGTGTAAAAAGAATTTGTGTGTGGACTTAGCCAAAAAACCCCTTGCAAGTTACAAGTATGAATTTTGACCCTATTTTTCTTCCTGTCATCTGATTGGTCAATGTCATGTCAATCACAAATGTAACAATCCAATCAGAGAACAGATGGGTTTGGCTGTCGGAGGGGCACTTTTTTGAACTGCAGGTCTTTGAAGGGAATAAATGCACTTTTACATGCCAACCCAGCGTTTTCCTTCATCACCACGAAGGAAAACAGTCTGTGGTCGTCCGAGTTTGGTGATTTTTGTGTCACAGGTCTACGTGTTTAATACAGCGCTGCGGACCGCGGGGGGGGGGGGCAGTGTTTTGGAAATGACAGTCTTCATTACAAAGCTTTCTTCGTTATGAATTAGCATACATGAACATTTGAAGAACTAGCAAAAAAACCCAGAAACTCTTGTAGAGGACATAAAGTCAGAGATAGAAACAACAAGGAGCAGGTGCATCTAGTAGAGCTGCTGCAAAAACCCACAGAGCTCAGCAGCCAGCGCAACAAATTCTGGATCCTTTGCTTTTAGTTAGCAGTTAGCATTAGCAGCACATGCTGCGTCGGATGTGAAAGGACCTTTATGCTGCGCACTGTGACTCACAGCAATGGTCCCGGGTCAGCCCTGACTTTGTGTTAAACTAATCCTAAAGTAATGATGGTATTTCTAACCACTGACATACCACAACTTTATCCTTTCAACAGCTGCTGAAAGTTAGCGGACCTAGCTGCTATCGGATATTTATATAGAGATCCTCCAGCTTCAAACTGTATTACCCTTCAAGGACCTGCACTTCAAAAAAGTGCCCCTCCGACTGCCAAACCCATCTGTTCTCTGATTGGATTGTTACATTTGTGATTGACATGACATTGACCAATCAGATGACAGGAAGAAAAATAGGGTCAAAATTCGTACTTGTAACTTGCAGGGGGGTTTTTGGCTAAGTCCACACACAAATCTTTTTTACACATACAAATCTTTTTTACGCACGCACAAATTCTTTTTACACATACAAATCTTTTTTACACACATACAAATCTTTTTTACACACACACAAATCTTTTTTACACACACACAAATTCTTTTTTACACATACAAATTTTTTTTACACACATACAAATCTTTTTTACACACACACAAATTCTTTTTTACACATACAAATTTTTTTTACACACACACAAATCTTTTTTACACACACACAAATTCTTTTTACACATACAAATCCTGATTTACAAGTACAAAATATTTATGACCACATTTTGAGCCCATAAATTACCGCCACCTGTGGTCAAGTGCCATAGCCTACAGCCAGATTAACTTGTGACACACATCTGAGCCACGTTTGAATTCCTGTTTCATGCACAATACATTTGTAACTTTTAGTTTTTTTTTATTTTTAAAGAAAACACCAGCAATAACAAAAACGCTGCAAAAGCACAAAAAACACAACAGAAAGAGGAAAAAAGAAAATGCAAATTCAAAAAACAAAAACACAAATAGGAAAAAAAAAAACGGAAGTGTTTCTGGGGAGACAATAGTAATTAGTAATAAACAGAGCCAGTGTGACTAAGTGGAGCTTGTGAGAGTGAGTGGATTGAAGAAAGTGAGGGACTCAGATGTGTCAGTTGGTTTGTCTTTGTTTTTGAGTGTGGAGGAGAGTTAGATTGGGTTGGTTTTAAAGCTAAGTTAAGAATATTCTGAATTTCAATTCAGTTTTATTTATATAGCACCAAATCACAACAACAGTCGCCTCAAGGCGCTTTATATTGTACAGTTTAATTTCCAAAACTTGCATATGATCTTCAGTTTGCAGCTGGACTATCACATAGCAGCTGGAGCAGTCTCACATGGAGGCCAGTCCACTGCTGCCACCTGTGGCCAAGTGCCATAGCCTACTACTAGATGAACTTGTGACACACATCTGCAGTAGAGGCTGAGTGGCTGCTCTCACACCTGGAGCATCCAAATCGACCCACAAACACGTTGAAAGATGCAACGCCATCAATTTGGATTGTCCAGTGTGCTTCTTAATTCAGATCAAACTGAGGTTATTGTACTCGGCCCTGAAAATCTTAGAAATATGGTATCTAAGCAGATTCTTACTCTGGATGGCATTACCTTGGCCTCCAGTAATGCTGTGAGGAACCTTGGAGTCATTTTTGACCAGGACATGTCCTTCAACGCACATATTAAACAAATATGTAAGACTGCTTTCTTCCATTTGCGCAACATCTCTAAAATTAGAAATATCCTGTCTCAGAGTGATGCTGAAAAACTAGTTCATGCATTTATTACTTCCAGGCTGGACTACTGTAATTCTTTATTATCAGGATGTCCCAAAAACTCGCTGAAAAGCCTTCAGTTAATCCAAAATGCTGCAGCAAGAGTCCTGACAGGGACTAGAAAGAGAGAGCAGATTTCTCCTGTACTGGCTTCCCTTCATTGGCTTCCTGTTAAATCCAGAATTCAAAATCCTGCTCCTCACATACAAGGTCTTAAATAATCAGGCCCCATCTTATCTTAATGACCTTGTAGTACCATATCACCCTATTAGAGCACTTCGCTCTCACACTGCAGGCTTACTTGTTGTTCCTAGAGTATTTAAAAGTAGAATGGGAGGCAGAGCCTTCAGTTTTCAGGCCCCTCTTCTGTGGAACCAGCTTCCAGTTTGGATTCAGGAGACAGACACTATCTCTACTTTCAAGATTAGGCTTCAAACTTTCCTTTTTGCTAAAGCATATAGTTAGGGCTGGACCAGGTGACCCTGAATCCTCCCTTAGTTATGCTGCAATAGACGTAGGCTGCCGGGGATTCCCATGATGCATTGAGTTTTTCCTTTCCAGTCACCTTTCTCACTCACTATGTGTTAACAGACCTCTCTGCATCGAATCATATCTGTTATTAATCTCTGTCTCTCTTCCACAGCATGTCTTTATCCTGTCTTCCTTCTCTCACCCCAACCAATCACAGCAGATGGCCCCGCCCCTCCCTGAGCCTGGTTCTGTCGGAGGTTTCTTCCTGTTAAAAGGGAGTTTTTCCTTCCCACTGTCGCCAAAGTGCTTGCTCATAGGGGGTCATATGATTGTTGGGTTTTTCTCTGTATTTATTATTGTGCGATCTACTGTACAATAGAAAGCGCCTTGAGGCGACTTCTGTTGTGATTTGGCGCTATATAAATAAAATTGAATTGAATTGAATCCAGACTGAGAGACCTCTTCCCTCTGACCCCTCCCCAAACCCTCAAACCCTCCTACCCACCTCGACATACAAACTCTGTGAGGCTTCACGTGTTCTGTTGATGTTTAGCCTCGAGGCTGGTGAGTGTTAACATGAATATGTTTCTTCTTATGACATAAAATAATTCCACGCTGTTCGTGTCTGTGGGTGAAATGTGAGGCCGGTCGGCTCCTCTGAGCGCTGGTTTCCTGTAAGTAGAGAGGAAGTGAGTTTAGCTGAGCCTCCGTTTAGTGTGAGAGAGCAGGAGGAGAGTGAGAGCTGTGCTGAGGCAGGGTGAGTGTTAACACCGCTCTGACATTACTGTGTCTCTGTGGCGGGAACAACAGGCTCCGTCAGTGGAGGCAAAAATAATCAGACTTTGGTTTTTCAAAGGAAACAACTTTATGTCGGAAGTTCCCGCACGCTCATTGGATAACGATGTGTCAATCTCAAGTTATTAGCCAATGGGCGCGTGGATTCACAGAAAGACCCGCCTTTATCACGGGACTTTAAAAACTACAATGGCGACAGAAACTCGGTGAGTGGAGTTCAGGCTGACGTCATGAAACTGTGACGTTTGAGCCACTTCCTGTTCTCAGTCCCAGCGTCCTGATCACCGAGGTTTCTGGGGTCCGTTCTTCGTACCTCGCTTACTACATCCAAGATCAAATCATCGCGCTAACTTTGAGCTCACTAATCCGGTTCTCCGAACACACCTGTTGTTGACGATTAGTATAGCTGGATGAAGTAATCTGAGATCACTGGGTGGCTTAAAAAGGGCTACGCATCGATAGTAGAAACATTGATCGGCAACCCTGTGATTGGTCGGCGAAGATGTCGAAGGAGCGCGCTCAGTATTTTACGGCAGCAGAGCAAGAACTCTTGATTGAGGGATATCAGGAGTTTCAGAGTTTAATTAAAACGCAGGGGAACACTGCAAAGGCTGCAAAAGCAAGGAGAGAGGGCTGGCAGAAAGTTGCTGACAAATTAAACTCGTAAGTAATTTATTATATTATATTCCATTATATCCTCTTTCACATTAGAGCCACAACAGGACCCACCAGAACATGGGAACAAGTAAAAGTGAAATATAAGAATATTCTACAGAATGGTAATATTTATCACTTATATTGCTTTTAGTCTCTTGAAAAGACACCCTGCAATAAGACAGGTGGTGGTCCTGCACCCCCTCGTCACACCCCGGATTTCTGTACCGTGACATTTATTGACATTGTGGGTTTTTTTGTGTGTACTTTTACATAACACTCCATCACTTTTACCTGTTCCCATGCAAGGGGTGACTGAGTTGGGAGATATATCTATCTATCTATCGAGAGAGAGAGAGTGTGTGTGGTAAGTAAATAACAAAAAAATCGATATCTCTCTATGAGCACACTGTCGCGCTGAGCTAAAGGATCCTGTCTATCCCGCAATATCCGCTGAATTCTGTAAACTCTCCTTATCAATCTTGCACCTTCCTTGCTCGCGTACAAACGGACAGGACATGGCTGCGACAGACTTCCCAAATCCACCTTCGCTTTTATAGCCGTGGTCTCTCATCTTGATTGCACGAAGTAATTTACTATTACTACTCTAAAATATGAATTACATCTGAAATAATCAAATACATGTAATAGAATGATTAATAGTACATTTCCCTTTTTTTCGGAAATGACCTGTATGTATCTGTATGAAATCAATAAAAGAATCAAATGCTGCATTATCTTTAGTTACATTGATAATATTTATTTATGGAAAAACAGTGGAGAAATATCGCTGTTGCTTTCATATAACTGCAGCGGACATACCTGAGAGGCCGCGATCTAATCCTGTTTACATAAAGTAAGCCTGCTCCCGAGCAGGTTTACGCTTACGGATCTGTTGCTATGACAGCAAGTCCCGGATGAGCTTCGGAGAACCGAACGATCCAAGATCACGCGAAATCGTCAACAATCAAATCCGGCTAACTTACTTAGCGAGGTACGAAGAACGGGCCCCTGTTGCTCTGATATCTGATATTGATTATATTGGTAAACAGGCTGTAGCATAAACATCAGGTCTGTTCTGAAAACTGTCTTTATTTTTTCAAAGTAAGGGAATATCTGTGGTGTGATACCGCGGGCTCATGGGCTAAGGACTTGGATTGACAAGCGCAGATGATTGTGTTGTTTCTTATAAAGGCTTGTGTGTGTGTGCCTTCCTGTGTGTGTCCTTGTGTCAGTGGAACTGAATCAGTGTGTTAGAGAAAGTGCTCCTCTGCTGTGCCGTCATCGTGTGGATGCTTCTTTTAAAGTTGGAACTCATGTTTTTATGATCTGCTTCATTTCATTGAACCTTTATTTCTAATCATGAAGTCCCTTTGAGGTTACAGCCTCCTGGTTAGGTTTAGGCTGTTCTTGTGCTTCAGGCTGAAATATGAGGAGTAAGGAGTGGGGCTGGTTAGCCCTCATGACCCTCACCATAACACATACGTCACAGGACAGTGTTTACCACAGAAACTCCATGAAATGATCAATGAGAACTTTAGAAACCCGTCAGTGTGATGCTTCCAGTACAACAGCACCTCTGAGTGTGTGTGTTTACCTCTCAGACTAACTGCACCCTGACATCAAGAAGATGGAGGAAGAGGATGGAGCAGGATCTGCAGCATCCAGCTGTGTGTCTGTGAGGAGTGACTGGTCCAAAGAAGAACCTCCAGAGTTCAGTAATGAACCTGCAGCAACAATGTAAGAGAGCTGCTGACTCATTTATTCAGTGTAAATAATGATTTTTGATGCAATGGGAGAAGAAAACAGTTTTAAAAATAAGGATTAAAATATTACAAACTATATTTTTGAGTTTCCTGATGTAGTACAAAAATATATGAACATAACTGTATATAGGACAGATATTTTACGGTTCTTTTAGGCAGCACCAAAAAACAAAAAGACTATTTTTAAGCTGTCTGAGGTAGTGAGTCAACATGTCACACTGGGTCAAAGGTCAGGGAGTAAAAGTGTGTTTTAAAGGAGCTTTAAAAGCAGTGAGTGAAGGAGCCTGTCGAGGTAAATCGTTCCATAACTGATCAAATTCAGTTGGTGGACCTCTGTGTGAAATCAAGCATCTGGTTCACAGAGAGGATAACCCTCAAATGGGCTGTACAACATTATATAGGGAGACAAAAACAGAGATTATCGTAGCCATCGCTCTCTCGCATGGACGTGGCAGTCTTGCTGTCTGCTGCCAATCCTCCCCGTACCTCCGTGACCTCGTCTGGTATCTGCTCCCTCCTCTGTAAGAGACAGTAAAGGAAAACACGTCTCTGCCTAGTCTTGAAAATCTAATTCAATTCAATTCAATTTTATTTATATAGCGCCAAATCACAACAAAAGTCGCCTCAAGGCGCTTTATATTGTACAATAGATCTCACAATAATAAATAAAGAGAAAACCCCAACAATCATATCATATGACCCCCTATGAGCAAGCACTTTGGCGACAGTGGGAAGGAAAAACTCCCTTTTAACAGGAAGAAACCTCCGGCAGAACCAGGCTCAGGGAGGGGCGGGGCCATCTGCTGTGATTGGTTGGGGTGAAAGAAGGAAAACAGGATAAAGACATGCTGTGGAAGAGAGACAGAGATTAATAACAGATATGATTCGATGCAGAGAGGTCTATTAACACATAGTGAGTGAGAAAGGTGACTGGAAGGGAAAAACTCAATGCATCATGGGAATCCCCGGCAGCCTACGTCTATTGCAGCATAACTAAGGGAGGATTCAGGGTCACCTGGTCCAGCCCTAACTATATGCTTTAGCAAAAAGGAAAGTTTGAAGCCTAATCTTGAAAGTAGAGATAGTGTCTGTCTCCCGAATCCAAACTGGAAGCTGGTTCCACAGAAGAGGGGCCTGAAAACTGAAGGCTCTGCCTCCCATTCTACTTTTAAATACTCTAGGAACAACAAGTAGGCCTGCAGTGTGAGAGCGAAGTGCTCTAATAGGGTGATATGGTACTACAAGGTCATTAAGATAAGATGGGGCCTGATTATTTAAGACCTTGTATGTGAGGAGCAGGATTTTGAATTCAATTCTGGATTTAACAGGAAGCCAATGAAGGGAAGCCAAAACAGGAGAAATCTGCTCTCTCTTTCTAGTCCCTGTCAGGACTCTTGCTGCAGCATTTTGGATTAGCTGAAGGCTTTTCAGTGAGTTTTTAGGACATCCTAATAATAAAGAATTACAGTAGTCCAGCCTGGAAGTAATAAATGCATGAACTAGTTTTTCAGCATCACTCTGAGACAGGATATTTCTAATTTTAGAGATGTTGCGCAAATGGAAGAAAGCAGTCTTACATATTTGTTTAATATGTGCATTGAAGGACATGTCCTGGTCAAAAATGACTCCAAGGTTCCTCACAGTGTTACTGGAGGCCAAGGTAATGCCATCCAGAGTAAGGATCTGCTTAGATACCATATTTCTAAGATTTTCAGGGCCGAGTACAATAACCTCAGTTTGATCTGAATTAAGAAGCAGAAAGTTAGCGGCCATCCAGGTCTTTATGTCTTTAAGACATTCCTGCAGTTTAACTAATTGGTGTGTGTTACCTGGCTTCATGGATAGATAGAGCTGCGTGTCATCTGCATAGCAGTGAAAATTTATGCTATGTCTTCTAATGATGCTGCCTAAGGGAAGCATGTATAATGTAAATAGAATTGGTCCTAGCACTGAACCCTGTGGAACACCATAATTGACCTTAGTGTGTGAAGAGGACTCTCCATTTACATGAACAAATTGGAGTCTATTAGATAGATATGATACAAACCACTGCAGCGCAGTACCTGTAATACCTACAGCATGTTCTAATCACTCTAATAGGATATTATGGTCAACAGTATCGAACGCTGCACTGAGGTCTAGCAGGACAAGCACAGAGATGAGTCCACTGTCAGAGGCCATAAGAAGATCATTTGTAACCTTCACTAAAGCTGTTTCTGTGCTGTGATGAGCTCTGAAACCTGACTGAAACTCTTCAAATAAGCCATTCCTCTGCAGATGATCAGTTAGCTGTTTGACAACTACTCTTTCAAGGATGTTTGATATGAAAGGAAGGTTGGAGATTGGCCTATAATTAGCTAAGACAGCTGGGTCTAGAGATGGCTTTTTGAGTAAAGGTTTAACTACAGCCACCTTGAAGGCCTGTGGTACATAGCTGATTATTAGAGATAGGTTGATCATATTTAAGATTGAAGAATTAATTAATGGCAGGACTTCTTTGAGCAGTTTTGTAGGAATGGGGTCTAAAAGACACGTTGATGGTTTGGAGGAATTAATTATTGAAGTTAACTCAGAAAGATCAATTGGAGAAAAAGAGTCTAACTTAACATCGATGGTACTAAAAGTAGCTGTAGATAATATTACATCTGTGGGATGATTATTGGTAATTTTTTCTCTAATGATAAGAATTTTATTTGTGAAGAAGTTCATGAAGTCATTACTAGTTAACGTTAAAGGGATTGTTGGCTCAGTAGAGCTCTGACTGTTTGTCAGCCTGGCTACAGTGCTGAAGAGAAACCTGGGGTTGTTCTTATTTTCTTCAATCAGTGATGAATAGTAAGATGTTCTGGCTTTGCGGAGGGCTTTCTTATAAAGCAGCAAACTATTTCTCCAGGCTAAATGATGATCCTCTAAATAACTAATGTTATCATCCATTGTTCTTCTAGGGCCTCTTCTTCTTGTGGCCTCAGCTAACTGCTAATATTTAAATGGCTAACATTAACATGTGTGCCAGGTTGTTCAGTGTTGTGACAGTCAGCTGCTTCAGCTGCTGCTGGGATGGGCTGTGGCAAAGAGAACAGAGAAAATCAAAATCAGAGTTTTTCTCTGGATTAAAAGCAAGGAAACAACAATATATTCTACATGGTGAAACTGATGGTTTGTGGTGTTTGGGTCTGTTTTTGTGTATTTATGCAGATAAAGTGTAAACTCAGATGAATTATACCATCAAATGTTAAAGGAAAATATCAGGATGAGTGTCTGTGAGCTGAGAAGGACGTGAAGTGAGGAGTTTATCCCAGAGCTGAAGCTGCTCTGTGTGCAGAGATGAGCTCAGATTCCTGCTGTGATTGATCAACAGTCACAGAAATGTAGACTTGTAGTTATTACTGCAGGATGGTCACAGCAGATACTGATGAACATGGATTATGAGGATGGATGATCAAGTTTCTCACTCTCTCCTTTAAATCTCAGTTTTCTTCTTCTTCACAGTTTATCTGTTAATTTATTCATGAATAACACTGAAAGAGTTTCTGTTATATTTCCTCTTGAACATCACCTTATTAGGGCGGCATTAGGAAATAGCCCCCCTCCAAAGAATGAATAAATGAATGATGATAATAATAAAATGATTAAAAAGCAGAGCTCAGAGTGGTAGAATGGTCAAACATGGATCCACGGGTGGTTCAACTGCATTTGGTGACGTGACTAAAGCAAATCTTTCAAATAATCCCACCATCAACGGGATGTTGTCTCCTTTACTACGGTTACTTTACTTGGTCACCGTGTGAATTTCTTTGAAATGAACCAAATTCTTTTATTTGTTGGTTGTTGCATATTTAAGCTCTACAGTCAGGAAAGGAGGAGATGAGGCCTCAACAATGTTGGGTTGTAGCTGTGGTTCAGGTTAGAGTGAGTGTCCATGGAATAAATGTAAGTCAGTGAACTGGAAACATGACTGTGTTCAAACTTTTCCTTTTTATAATGAGTCTAATCAAAGGTGGACAGAAGTATCTCCACTTTGACTTTTCTGTGTCACCATCAGAGCTTCTGCACAGTGTGGAGAAAGATCCAGAAGCAGAGCTGGACTGCAGACAGCCAGTCAGAGCAGCTGTGTACAAAGTAAGACTGAACATCTGTCTGCTGATGGACTCATTTCTGAAAACTGGACTTCTTGTGTTGTTCAGACATTGAAGAGTTTTCTTTCTGTTTTTCTTTCTTTCAGCAGATGTTGGTCTGCAGGAGGTTTTAGATGAACATAAGATCAGTCTGAGGAGGAGATGTGAACGTGTGACTGAAGGAAGTGATGAAACAGGAAGTAGAACCCTCCTCAACAGGATCTACACTGAGCTCTACATCACAGAGGGACAGAGTGAAGAGGTTGATACCCAACATGAGGTGAGGCAGCTGGAGACAGCTTCCAAGATGGACGCCCTCCATGACGCTCCAATCAGGTGCCAGGACATCTTTAAAGCCTTCCCTGACCAACAGAGACCCATCAGAGTGGTTCTGACCAACGGCGTGGCTGGTGTTGGAAAAACCTTCTCAGTGCAGAAGTTCACTCTGGACTGGGCAGAGGGCTTGGAGAACCAACATGTCAGTGTGGTGGTTCTGCTTTCATTCAGGGAGCTGAACCTGATCACAGATGAGCAGTACAGTCTTCTGGAGCTGCTCCATGTTTTCCATCCAACATTACAGAAGGTCACAGCAGAGAAGCTGGCTGTCTCTCAGCTTTTGTTCATCTTTGACGGCCTGGATGAAAGCAGACTTTCATTGGATTTCACCAACAGGAAGCTGCTGTCTGATGTCACACAGAAGTCATCAGTCAGCCAGCTGCTGACAAACCTCATCCAGGGGAATCTGCTTCCCTCGGCTCTCGTCTGGATAACTTCCCGACCTGCAGCGGCCAATCAGATCCCTCCTACATGTGTTGACAGGCTAACAGAAGTACGAGGCTTCACTGACGCCCAGAAGGAGGAGTACTTCAGGAGGAGATTCAGTGATGAAGAGCTGTCCAGCAGAATCATCTCCCACATGAAGACATCCAGGAGCCTCCACATCATGTGTAGTATCCCAGTCTTCTGCTGGATCACTGCTACAGTTCTGGAGCACATGTTGACTACAGAGCAGAGAGGAGAGCTGCCCAAGACCCTGACTGACATGTACTCACACTTCCTGCTGGTTCAGACAAAGAGGAAGAAGAACAAGTACCATGAGGGACGTGAGACGAGTCCACAGGAGCTGACGGAGGCTGACAGGGAAGTTCTTCTGAAGCTGGGGAGGCTGGCGTTTGAACATCTGGAGAAAGGAAACATCATGTTCTACCAAGAAGACCTGGAGCAGTGTGGTCTGGATGTGACAGAGGCCTCGGTGTACTCAGGAGTTTGTACAGAGATCTTCAAAAGAGAGTGTGTGATCTTCCAGGAACCAGTCTACTGCTTTGTTCATCTGAGCATTCAGGAGTTTCTGGCTGCTGTCTACATGTTCCACTGTCACACCAACAGGAAGACAGAGGTGCTGAAGAACTTCCTTAAACCAAAATCTTTAATTAAGATGATTTCCAGTCTTTTTGATAACAAAGATCTCCAATCACTTGATGTATTTCTGAGGAGAGTCATGGAGAAATCCCTCCAGAGTAAAAATGGCCACCTGGACCTGTTTGTTCGCTTCCTTCATGGCCTCTGTCTGGAGTCCAACCAGAGACTCTTAGTAGGTCTGCTGGGTCAGACAGAGAACGGTCCAGGAACCATCCAGAGAGTCATCAACAACCTGAAGGAGATGAACAGTGATGAAATCTCTCCTGACAGAAGCATCAACATCTTCCACTGTCTGATGGAGATGAACCACCTCTCATTATTTCAGGAGATCCAAGAGTTCCTGAAGTCAGAGAACAGATCAGAGAAGGAACTCTCTGAGATCCAGTGCTCAGCTCTGGCCTTCATGCTGCAGATGTCAGAGGAGGTTCTGGATGAGTTGGACCTGAGGAAGTACAAAACATCAGAGCGGGGACGACTGAGACTGATTCCAGCTGTGAGGAACTGCAGAAAGGCTCGGTGAGTCCAGATGTGATCATTAACATCATTGATCAGTGTAGGTTAGTAGTTTAATTTTGAAAATAAAATCAGATTGTAAGCACAAAGTGTTTGTGTCTGTACGCTGCAACCTTCCACACCATCCTTTATTGTACAGACTCAGCAGCAGCTCCATGGATCCCAAATCCAAGAGTGGAGAACAGATTTGAAGTGTGTCACATCCATGCAGTCACAGCTGTTTCCACCATGTTTCCACTGATATTAATCCTGTTCAATGACACGTTTCATATCAGTGAATATGTTCTTTAGGACGTCCACTGACATGTTTAAGTGTCCTGCTGGAAATCACTCAAATCATCCATGAAATCCATGAAAAATCCTTTTAGTGTTTCTAACTTCACCCTCTGTCCTCTCTCTCTCTCCATCCTCCTCACTGCTTCTTTCACTGATAATCACACAAACATCGTATTCAGCTACAAAATAACACAATAATATCATCTGATGATCATTATTATAAGAGCAGGATCCATATTTGATATCAGAGTAACACACTGCTTGGTTATGTGCAGTCATCATCAGTGACTGTGGCTCAAACAGAAGCTCTCTGATTGGTTGCTGACCTTGGTCACCTGTCCACTCTCACCTGTTTGTGTTTGCTCTCTCTTTGCTGTCTCCATCCTCTCTCTCCTTTCTCTCCCTCTCTGTCTTTGTACCGTCACTCAGGTCCAATGGAAACAGTGACATTTACAAACCAATCAAAGACAAACTGATCCATGTCAGGTTATAACAATATTCAAAGTGAATACAGGCTGCTGCTGGACACAGACAGGTAACATCATTTTGACTTGCTGTCACCTGGATCTGGACTCATAAACACTGAAGCCCTGAACAGGAATACAAATCATTTTCTGCCAACTAGCGACACACCAGCAGATAATGGCTCAGAAAGCTAAAATGAGCCAATCATTTCTGTGTTTAGTTCCCCTGAAATCAGATCTGATATCAGCAGCTCTGAGTTCATTCATCATTATTGTCCAGTGATGAGATTTCTGCTCCGTTTGGTAACAGTCAGCAGGTTTTTCCTGCGTGTGGACGTGAACAGTCGTACCTGACAGCAGGTAGCAAACAGAGATCATCTTTCCAGCTGGAACTCTTCACTGAGCTGAACTCATTCAAAATGTTCTGGAGTCAAAACAGGAAACAGTCCAAATGTGTGTCTTCACTCTGACTCTGGATCAGATCTCAGTGACAGACTGTGGACATTATGGAAGCCTAAATGTGACACCATCTTCCTCCTTCATCTGCAGATTAAAGCCAAACAAAGATTCTCATTAAAAGTCTGCAGGTCTGAGAGAGACTCAATCGTTGTGTCATGTCAAACACAGTAAGAGGAGCTGAAGCACAGATGTGAAGAGCAGATGTTCATCAGATTATGACCTCACTCTGTTTTGTCTTCATATACATTCAGTCTGTGTTTATAATGCAGATTTTCTGCTTTTATAATAACACATTTTATATTTTCTATCATCACAGACTGACTCAGTGTGGACTCTCAAAGACTCACTGTGAAGTTGTGGCCTCAGCTCTGAAGTCCAACCCCTCCCATCTGACAGAGCTGGACATGAGTTGGAACAACCTGCAGGGTTCAGCAATGAAGCTTCTGTGTGCTGGACTGGAGACTCTGAGGTGAGTTCACTGACTGTGGCTGTTGTAGTTGTTCTGTATTTCAGGTCTTTGATTGATGTTTGAAACTTTCTTTAGTGCCTAAATGTTCAGGATGTGTCTGAAGACAAATGTGAAGAAGTTTGAGTGCTTTCAGAAATGTTGTGTCTTTCCAAACGACTGAACAACAGTTTTTCCTTTTGGCTCCAAACAGAAGTGACAGACTTGAGCAGGGTTCATTTAAAGGCTGACAGAAGTGGAGTGGTGACGGGGAGATGTTTGACAGGACAGTGTTTCAGCCTCCACAGGTTCATGTTGTGCTCCATCAGTCAGTGAAGATGAAGTCAGTGCTGATGAGGCTGTAGAGTGTGTGAGGGATGTGAATGAGGATGATGAAGATCTGATGATAGCAGATAAAAACAGGCTGCAGAGACTTTGAGCCATACAGGGCACACAGTGTGTGTACAGAACAGCTGAAATCATTCTGGAGGCCTCACTGGAATATGGAAGCATCACAGTACAGCTTCACTAAAGTCTCTGATATGAGATGAGAAATGAAGCAGCCAGAGCTTTTTCATGAGTGGAAATCCACTGTGACTGTGAGCTGCTGCTACAGCCTCCAGATTAGCCAGCAGCTCATCCTGCTCAACATTTTCTCACCAACTTTAATGGAAGTGTGATGTTTTCAGCTGGAGTGATGGTCAGGGTGGCCTCCCTCTCCTCTTCTTCTCCTCTTCCTCTTTCATTTGTAAAGCCACTTCTGCTGCTTTCATTCATTTGGAAGTCCTGTAGCTGAGTTTGGGAGAGACTAACAGCCTCGGCAGCAGAGGGGAGAAAGGCTGTAACACCACCACTTTACTCTGTTCTACCTGTCACATCATTTTATCAGGAAACAAATATGTTTTTACTATGTTTGTCTTGAAGATGTAAGAAGATCACATGGTGCTTTTTATTATTGTGTTGGTTTGTTTCCTGTCTCTTGGATGGAGCCCAGCTGTGCGTGGCCCCTGGGCCTGTGGTCAGAGTGTGTGCTGGATAATCCGGCCCAGGATGAGGCCAAACTGACATGGGATGAAATGTCTGTCACATAATTGAGCTTAGTGTAGTTTCATTTCTGCACAATTTAAAAACAACCAAA
Organism: Oreochromis niloticus; assembly: GCF_001858045.2. Taxonomy (NCBI): domain Eukaryota; kingdom Metazoa; phylum Chordata; class Actinopteri; order Cichliformes; family Cichlidae; genus Oreochromis; species Oreochromis niloticus. Next base: position 89,675 of record NW_020328518.1, read on the forward strand.
ACTTTTTTCTGTCTTTTCTATGTTATACTGTAGACTTTCTTTGATACTGTGTCCAAACGGAGCAGCTTTTACTTTGAAGGGGAGCCGTCTCTGTTTCCTCTTCAGGTTGGATGATGGAAGCAAATGAGTGTGTGATGTTCTTTCAGTGTTGCACTTTGTAGACGCTCCCTGAGCACTGGTCTCACAGCCAGCTGCACATAGAGACCAGTGTTGTTAGTCCAGGTCAGAAGATGACTTGTTGGAATGAAAATGAGCTTGTAGTTTGTCTGCTTTAATCATGTGACTGGAAAAAGGTGTTGGACTTCAAATATGTCCGTTTCTTTCACACTTCACCTTTAAAAGTGAAGCCATGTGGTTCCTGGAAGGAAAAACACGACTTTTTCAAGTCTTTGTCCTGTTTTTATGATAAATGTACGACTTTAATGTGAAACATTCAGAGTTTTTTCTCTTGTTGTGTTTGTTTGAAGCTGCTTCCTGTTGGCTTCAGCTGTTTGGAGTTTCCATTTTCTAAACTTCTACATTCTGAACCTTCTTCAGCTCTGAACAGATGATGAAACACTGAATGATTTCAAGCTCACACTTTGTCTAATAAACTTACATCTTTCATTCTTTATACAGATTGAGGGGCTGTGGTTTGTCAAAGATCAGCTGTGATTATCTGGCAGCAGCACTGAAGTCCAACTCCTCCCATCTGAGAGAGCTGGACCTGAGCTCCAACAACAACCTGCAGGATTCAGGAGTGAAGCATCTGTGTGGTTTCCTGGAGAGTCCAGGATGTCGACTTGAAACTCTGAGGTCAGTCAGCATGTTTTAGTTGTGCTGAGATGAATATGATGTGAAAGTTGTGCTGACACTAAACTGCAGACATCAGGCTGATATTATACTGATCCACACTGAGGATCTTCATGGTAAAGTCTGTTTTCTTCTTCTCTGGTTTAGTCCATTGACTGCAGCAGAACAATGTTCACATTTCAAACAGTGAGACTCAACGTATGGCCCGCGGCCCACACGCGGCCTGCCCACCTTTCCTGATTCAGAGAGAGGGGACCCTGATTAACTGTGTAGTGTTCTTCCTCACAGTTCTAAGTATCAGACACAACAATGAATAATCCACAGCTGACTGTCTTTAGCAGGTCAAAGGTCACGGCACACAGCAGACAGTGGGAAATATTCTAATTCTGATCATTTATCAGCACATATCCATATGTATGAAAACAAAGCTGACACTGTGAGACTTGATCAGAGGTAGGGATGGGTATCGTTTAGGTTTTATCCGATACCAGTACCAAAACGGGTACTTTTCAAACGGTGCCGGTGCTCAAAGCAGTGCTTAAAGAATGGAAAAAAACACAAACTTTGTCCAAAAACCTCTCATGTTTAGCTGTTTTCCACTTTTTCTTTGGTCATTTTAGCCTTTTTGGCCAGGGTGAAGGGAGCATCTGCCATCAAACAAGAAGACAGCCGCATGTAACTACCACGGTGTTTGCTAGTTCACCTTACATGCATTAATGTAATAACGTGGTTAGCCTACTCAACGTAAATTACACACGAACAACATTAAGCTACTCACGCAGTGAAGAACAGCTGCTGCTGCCATCATCATCCGTCATCATTTCTGCTACACAGGCAGGGCTAGGGGCCAGGACTCTACTCTTCGGGTTCTTGGGGCATGTTGCAAACTCCGGGTCCGATAACAGGCACCACACCCGCAGTAGATGTGCTCGGTGTGAGGTCTTGCAGCAAGCTATCAAATACGGTGCATTTCTCGGCTTTTAAAAAACCGCTATGCGTCGCCAGGTGTTTCATCAGATTCAAGGTGTTACCTCCTTTGCACAGTATCACAGTATCACCTTAAAGCACTTGTTGCAGGCTGCTGAGTTTGCATCTTTTGCTGTGAAGTACAGCCAGACTTTTGATCGCTTCGCCTTGGGCATTTTTAATCTGTAGCTCTGCTCTAAAAGAACGTACGAACCTGGGCCCGCCTGCTATCCTTGGAAAGGTAAAATGATTGGCTAGAATCCAAAGTGTATGACCTCTCAGGAAAAAAAAGCACTGAAATGTGCGCTGCTTTTCGGTCTGGTTACTACCGTTTATGTCAGAACTGGTGCCATAATGGCACCGGATACCGGTACCCATCCCTACTGAGTGCCAGAGGACACTTAACCTTTGTTTCCATATGCTGGGAACTTCCTGTTGTTCCAAGGAGGACTGGAAAATGTGTGAAAATCTCCCAGTCAGTTCCTCACAGCACACTTCAATCATTTCCCTCCCACAGCATCAGGACCAGGCCTTTTTCTCTCTTTGGTCCCACTAAGAGATTTCCACACAAACACCTCATCAGTGGACTCTCAGAGCTACCAGCCCTTTGCTACAATCACAAAGCTCTTCATTGAAATCAATGATATCAAAGCTGGAATCCAATGAGTCCAAGTCTTCTGCTGATTCAGCATCACATTCATCTTTGCTCCTTCGTCTGCATCCCCACCATGGACTTCATTCCTTTCCAAGCCAGCCTTGAGTGTCCTTTATTCAGCTCATCCTCTGCTTTACTTTTACACCTGATTTTAGCTGCTTTATCTCTCTTTCAACAAGTTTCTGTGCCTCAGTCTTTTTCTTCTCTCCCTCATAACAAGACAGCTTCTTCTGCCTGAGAACATGTTGGAGTGATTTACAAATAGACTATGTGCACGTTAGCATATGCTACTTCCGGTGCGGAAACTCCTGTGTGAAGCTTTGTTTCCGGTGTCCTATTCGCGCCTTGTTTACGGTCCAAAGCAAGTTAAGCAAATGAATGAATCAAGCGGCGATTTACATTTCTATAGATGTCTTGGGCATTTACCTAATATATCTGTAAATGATGTTCATTGACTTGTCGATATTTTTCCTCCGCGCCTCAGAGCAAAAGAGAAAAGGGATTCAAATGTTACATTTCTCAGCTGTCCCTCGTTTATCGCGGGTGTTATGTTCTAAAAATAACCAGCGATAGGTGAAATCAAGTAGCCAATTTTATTTTTGACGGTGTAAAACGTTTCGTGGACATCGTGGACATCCAGTACTGCACTTCAGAGTCACACTGCTAGCATCGATGCAGCGATTCTGTACTGTACAGGAGAGACGGCACGGAGGAGATCGTCTGCAGCGATCAGGACGCAGGACACAATGTGACGTAAAAAAAGCATGCAAACTTGTACTAAAAAATCTGTCAAACAGCGAGGTGAAAGGTGAACCGCGTTATAGCGAGGGACCTCTGTAATTTTGAAGGTAAGTCACAACATACCCTTCGTAAATACTAATGTATAGAAACCCTCACCAGCAATCGTTCATTTTTGTGTGGCTTTTTTTCACGGTTTGTTAACATGCTGTGTAGGTGTGGACATAACGGGAAACATCTGTGACTGTTGTTCACCTGTAGTTTGAATGCTGAACATGTGCCTGTTTAAATCATAAGACCAGTCACTATACAGAGATGTGCTTCTGAATGTGGACGATGTGTCTTCTGCTGCAGTGATGCAGTTCTGCTTGTGTTGAGTGATGTAAACAACTGATCGATCTTTAAACGTCAAAATTGATCATTAGATTTTTTTATGACACAACAGTGGTGAGTGTTCCCACCTTCTGCTCTTTGTAACTTAACGCCATCTTTCAGTTTTCGAGTTTTGGACATGATTTTGGAGAATATCTTCGCAGTACCGATTGACCGCAAAGTAAAGCTACCGGAAATGTACAACCCCACATCCGGTCTCAAACCAGGAAGTTAGCATTTTCTCGTGCACAGGGTCTATCCAGGGCTGCTTATTGGGGAAAATACTTCCTGTTTTCAAAGTAATCCCCATTTTTCCCTGAAAGAAATGTAAGTCGAAATCGATGATCTAAGTGAGAACATGAGCCTTTAAAAAGTCCCAGTGGGTGCAGTCAAAGCAGTCCCTCTGTCCCAGTATAGAGTCTTTGGTCCAGACTGGAACAACTGTGTGCCCAGTTTGAGCTCTCTTCAGTGCTGTGACCTGACAGACCCAGAGGGGCCATCACATCACATGTAGAAGCTCCCCTAATGGAGCCACAACACATGTCCAATACTTAGTCTGTCTTGTTGGACCAACTGGAAGAAATGATTCAAGGACTTAGTCACAGAACAGAGATTCAAATCTCCAAAATCCAACTGGCTGCATCAGGACATATAGTCTGAAACTCTGCACAGTTTCCTGTTTGAAGCTGCTTCCTGTTGGCTTCAGCTGTTTGGAGTTTCCATTTTCTAAACTTCTACATTCTGAACCTTCTTCAGCTCTGAACAGATGATGAAACACTGAATGATTTCAAGCTCACACTTTGTCTAATAAACTTACATCTTTCATTCTTTATACAGATTGTGGGACTGTGGTTTGTCAGAGATCAGCTGTGATTATCTGGCAGCAGCACTGAACTCCAACCCCTCCCATCTGAGACAGCTGGACCTGTACAACAACAACCTGCAGGATTCAGGAGTGAAGCATCTGTGTGGTTTCCTGGGGAATCCAGGATGTGGACTTGAAACTCTGGGGTCAGTCAGCATGTTTTAGTTGTGCTGAGATGAATATGATGTGAAAGTTGTGCTGACACTAAACTGCAGACATCAGGCTGATATTATACTGATCCACACTGAGGATCTTCATGGTAAAGTCTGTTTTCTTCTTCTCTGGTTTAGTCCATTGACTGCAGCAGAACAATGTTCACATTTCAAACCTTCAAAGAAGAAGAAAAATCCTCCACTGGATAATTCACTGTGAAACTCTCCAACTCTTCATTCCACCTTAAAGTCTGTGTGACACTGAAATCCAAAGCAAAATGTGCGTTTGCTTTACAGACAGCAGTCCAACACAAACATACACACATCATCCAAAACACAGTCCAACATCCAAATCTCCTCCACTGCCAGCATGAATGATGGGAAAGAGAAGGAGGAAGACTCTGACATTCAGGGTTAGAATGAGTTTCATGAAGCAGACTGTGAAGATCAAAGCTGCATTAGAAGCTTACATGAATGAATGAGTGGACAGAAGTGGACACAGATCATCTGAAGCACTTCAAAGGCTTTAAATCAGCACATTTCTCTTTATTCTTTATCAACTCTGTTAGTTTCTCTCAGTTTTCTGTGGAATGAAGCTAACAGCAGGCTAATAAGATGCTGACCAATAGGTTTCTATTAAAGGTTGTAATTTGTATCTGAAAAAGTGCTTTGGCTCAGCAGGGATCAGCTTACAGGTAGAATACAGCTGCTGGATGGGATTAGCATGTCATAGCTATCTACCAAACTGCTAACTGGGGGATTTCAGGCCATCTATGGATCATTTTTGCTAACTGTTTATTCAGCTTACGCTCACAGGGCTGCAGCCTGTGCCCTAGCTGTCATAGGGCAAGAGGCGTGGTCCACCTGCACAGGTGAGCAGTCCATCACAGGGCCAACAGAGAGAGACAGAGAAGCACTCTCTCACATCCACACCTACAGCCGATTTAGAAGCACCAATGAAGCTAAGCAGCATTTCATTGGACTGTGGGAGAACATCCAACCTCCACAGAAAGGCCAACAAGCTTCAACCTACAACCTTCTTGCTTTAAGGCACTAGTGCCAACCACTTTTCCCCATTTCAGCCCAAATCCTGCATCTTCCTGTTTCTGACTCCAGGCCAGCTCCACTAACACTTTCTCATCAGACACTGCCACCTAGTGGAGGAAGTCTTAGTTCCATTTGAAGCTTCAGATTACAGTTAGTTCCTTTACAAAGAGGTGGAGGTGGTGGGGCCACAGCACCATCATCACTGAGTGCCATAGGACACTTAACCTTTGTTTCCATATGCTGGGAACTTCCTGTTGTTCCAAGGAAGACTGGAAAATGTGTGAAAATCTCCCAGTCAGTTCCTCACAGCACACTTCAATCATTTCCCTCCCACAGCATCAGGACCAGGGCTTTTTCTCTCTTTGGTCCCACTAAGAGATTTCCACACAAACACCTCATCAGTGGGACTCTCAGAGCTACCAGCCCTTTGCTACAATCACAAAGCTCTTCATTGAAATCAATGATATCAAAGCTGGAATCAAATGAGTCCAAGTCTTCTGCTGATTCAGCATCACATCCATCTTTGCTCCTTGTTCTGCATCCCCACCATGGACTTCATTCCTTTCCAAGCCAGCCTTGAGTGTCCTTTATTCAGCTCATCCTCTGCTTTACTTTTACACCTGATTTTAGCTGCTTTATCTCTCTTTCAACAAGTTTCTGTGCCTCAATCTTTTTCTTCTCTCCCTCATAACAAGACAGCTTCTTCTGCCTGAGAACATGTTGGAGTGATTTACTAATCCAGGGCTGCTTATTGGGGAAAATACTTCCTGTTTCCAAAGTAATCCCCATTTTTCCCAGAAAGAAATGTAAGTAGAAATCGATGATCTAAGTGAGAACATGAGCCTTTAAAAAGTCCCAGTGGGTTCAGTCAAAGCAGTCCCTCAGTCCCAGTATAGAGTCTTTGGTCCAGACTGGAACAACTGTGTGCCCAGTTTGAGCTCTCTTCAGTCCTGTGACCTGACAGACCCAGAGGGGCCATCACATCACATTTAGAAGCTCCCCTAATGGAGCCACAACACATGTCCAATACTTAGTCTGTCTTGTTGGACCAACTGGAAGAAATGATTCAAGGACTTAGTCACAGAACAGAGATTCAAATCTCCAAAATCCAACTGGCTGCATCAGGACATATAGTCTGAAACTCTGCACAGTTTCCTGTTTGAAGCTGCTTCCTGTTGGCTTCAGCTGTTTGGAGTTTCCATTTTCTAAACTTCTACATTCTGAACCTTCTTCAGCTCTGAACAGATGATGAAACACTGAATGATTTCAAGCACTTTGTCTAATAAACTTACATCTTTCATTCTTTATACAGATTGAGGTTGTGTGATTTGTCAGAGATCAGCTGTTATTATCTGGCAGCAATGCTGAGGTCCATCCCCTCCCATCTGAGAGAGCTGGACCTGAGCTACAACTACAAGCTGCAGGATTCAGGAGTGATGTGTCTGTGTGGTATCCTGGAGGTTCCAGGATGTGGACTTGAAACTCTGAGGTCAGTCAGCATGTTTTAGTTGTGCTGAGATGAATATGATGTGAAAGTTGTGCTGACACTAAACTGCAGACATCAGGCTGATATTATACTGATCCACACTGAGGATCTTCATGGTAAAGTCTGTTTTCTTCTTCTCTGGTTTAGTCCATTGACTGCAGCAGAACAATGTTCACATTTCAAACAGTGAGACTCAACGTATGGCCCGCGGCCCACACGCGGCCTGCCCACCTTTCCTGATTCAGAGAGAGGGGACCCTGATTAACTGTGTAGTGTTCTTCCTCACAGTTCTAAGTATCTGACACAACAATGAATAATCCACAGCTGACTGTCTTTAGCAGGTCAAAGGTCACGGCACACAGCAGACAGTGGGAAATATTCTAATTCTGATCATTTATCAGCACATATCCATATGTATAAAAACAAAGCTGACACTGTGAGACTTGATCAGAGGTGTGATCATCACAGCAGAGGCCTTTGTGTCAAAGTCACTGAGGATCAAACAGAAACACATGAAGCAGATTTTCCTCTTCTGGCTTTTTATAGCAGATAACCTTCAAAATATTCTGCAGTCGATCAAAAACTGAAGCAAACCATGAATCAACATGTGAACATGAGCTGATGCTGCTGAAGTGAAGCAAAGTTACAGAGGTTTGATTACAGACACAGCTGAGAGTTTGTAATCTGTCATCATTTTAAAAGCTTTCAATTTCTTCAGTATTGAACAGCAGAAATGAGGCTTTGTTTTCGGAGGCCGACAGCAGTGAACACAACAGCAGACTGGTGCGTAATAAGCAGTGAATAATGCAGAAAACAGATTTTGAAGGTAAACTGTTCTTGAAGTACACTGAGAGAGAGAGAGCTGTGCAGGAAGTAAAGGTCAAAGTCAGAGAGAATTCATGAGGATGTTCATCAAACGTAAAGCGTAGTTTGGATCTTCTTTGCTGCTGGTTCACTCAGTTTTGGTTGGAGACAGATGAAACCTGCAGCTTCAGGATCTGTGAGCTGTCCACTTTCAGCCCCGACGGCGTGTCCGTGTACGTGCCGTCGAGTGAACGATCCACGCTCTGTGTTTCCATCTTTGTGTGTTTAGCTGCTCTCATTTACTGTTTTATCTGTTTGCTTGTTGTTGAAATACTTTTGCGAGCTTTAACCTGAGATTCTGGCAAAATACATTTATATTAAAAATCCATTCAGGATTGAATGAATCAACATCGCTTTATTCAAATTAAAACCATTAAATAGGAAAATCCATTTTTTTACAGCCGCCTCTAATGCTGGGTAATGTCAGCTGGTCCATGTGCAGCTGGCTGTGAGGCTCAGGGAGCGTCTACAAAGTGCAACACTGAAAGAACATCATCCATAAATATTGAGGAATAACTGGACTCTCATACAGCGAGACTCAAATGCCTTTAAACATCAGCTTATCCTGCTGATCCAAGTCCAACACTGAGTTTGTAAAAACATGTTTGTCAATCATTTTGTTTGGTTTCTGAGGAAAATGATTCAATAACTTGCTGCTAATACACAACATTTCATCATATTTCCTCATAACCCTCTTTTGTCTGACCATTTGATCCCATTTGAATTTGCAATAAAGGATCCACAGAGTTTGGTGACAATAATGACAGTAGATGTTTGTGTGAAAGTGCTGGAAGCAAATGAGTGTGTGATGTTCTTTCAGTGTTGCACTTGTAGACGCTCCCTGAGCACTGGTCTCACAGCCAGCTGCACATAGAGACCAGTGTTGTTAGTCCAGGTCAGAAGATGACTTGTTGGAATGAAAATGAGCTTGTAGTTTGTCTGCTTTAATCATGTGACTGGAAAAAGGTGTTGGACTTCAAATATGTCCATTTCTTTCACACTTCACCTTTAAAAGTGAAGCCTTGTGGTTCCTGGAAGGAAAAACACGACTTTTTCAAGTCTTTGTCCTGTTTTTATGAGAAATGTACGACTTTAATGTGAAACATTCAGTTTTTTCTCTTGTTGTGTTTGTTTGAAGCTGCTTCCTGTTGGCTTCAGCTGTTTGGAGTTTCCATTTTCTAAACTTCTACATTCTGAACCTTCTTCAGCTCTGAACAGATGATGAAACACTGAATGATTTCAAGCTCACACTTTGTCTAATAAACTTCCATCTTTCATTCTTTATACAGATTGGAGTTCTGTGGTTTGTCAGAGATCAGCTGTGATTATCTGGCAGCAGCACTGAAGTCCAACCCCTCCCATCTGAGACAGCTGGACCTGAGTAACAACAACAAGCTGCAGGATTCAGGAGTGAAGCATCTGTGTGGTTTCCTGGAGAGTCCAGGATGTGGACTTGAAACTCTGAGGTCAGTCAGCATGTTTTAGTTGTGCTGAGATGAATATGATGTGAAAGTTGTGCTGACACTAAACTGCAGACATCAGGCTGATATTATACTGATCCACACTGAGGATCTTCATGGTAAAGTCTGTTTTCTTCTTCTCTGGTTTAGTCCATTGACTGCAGCAGAACAATGTTCACATTTCAAACCTTCAAAGAAGAAGAAAAATCCTCCACTGGATAATTCACTGTGAAACTCTCCAACTCTTCATTCCACCTTAAAGTCTGTCTGACACTGAAATCCAAAGCAAAATGTGCGTTTGCTTTACAGACAGCAGTCCAACACAAACATACACACATCATCCAAAACACAGTCCAACATCCAAATCTCCTCCACTGCCAGCATGAATGATGGGAAAGAGAAGGAGGAAGACTCTGACATTCAGGGTTAGAATGAGTTTCATGAAGCAGACTGTGAAGATCAAAGCTGCATTAGAAGCTTACATGAATGAATGAGTGGACAGAAGTGGACACAGATCATCTGAAGCACTTCAAAGGCTTTAAATCAGCACATTTCTCTTTATTCTTTATCAACTCTGTTAGTTTCTCTCAGTTTTCTGTGGAATGAAGCTAACAGCAGGCTAATAAGATGCTGACCAATAGGTTTCTATTAAAGGTTGTAATTTGTATCTGAAAAAGTGCTTTGGCTCAGCAGGGATCAGCTTACAGTTAGAATACAGCTGCTGGATGGGATTAGCATGTCATAGCTATCTACCAAACTGCTAACTGGGGGATTTCAGGCCATCTATGGATCATTTTTGCTAACTGTTTATTCAGCTTAGGCTCACAGGGCTGCAGCCTGTGCCCTAGCTGTCATAGGGCAAGAGGCGTGGTCCACCTGCACAGGTGAGCAGTCCATCACAGGGCCAACAGAGAGAGACAGAGAAGCACTCTCTCACATCCACACCTACAGCCAATTTAGAAGCACCAATGAACCTAAGCAGCATTTCATTGGACTGTGGGAGAACATCCAACCTCCACAGAAAGGCCAACAAGCTTCAACCTACAACCTTCTTGCTTTAAGGCACTAGTGCCAACCACTTTTCCCCATTTCAGCCCAAATCCTGCATCTTCCTGTTTCTGACTCCAGGCCAGCTCCACTAACACTTTCTCATCAGACACTGCCACCTAGTGGAGGAAGTCTTAGTTCCATTTGAAGCTTCAGATTACAGTTAGTTCCTTTACAAAGAGGTGGAGGTGGTGGGGCCACAGCACCATCATCACTGAGTGCCATAGGACACTTAACCTTTGTTTCCATATGCTGGGAACTTCCTGTTGTTCCAAGGAAGACTGGAAAATGTGTGAAAACCTCCCAGTCAGTTCCTCACAGCACACTTCAATCATTTCCCTCCCACAGCATCAGGACCAGGGCTTTTTCTCTCTTTGGTCCCACTAAGAGATTTCCACACAAACACCTCATCAGTGGGACTCTCAGAGCTACCAGCCCTTTGCTACAATCACAAAGCTCTTCATTGAAATCAATGATATCAAAGCTGGAATCAAATGAGTCCAAGTCTTCTGCTGATTCAGCATCACATTCATCTTTGCTCCTTCTTCTGCATCCCCACCATGGACTTCATTCCTTTCCAAGCCAGCCTTGAGTGTCCTTTATTCAGCTCATCCTCTGCTTTACTTTTACACCTGATTTTAGCTGCTTTATCTCTCTTTCAACAAGTTTCTGTGCCTCAATCTTTTTCTTCTCTCCCTCATAACAAGACAGCTTCTTCTGCCTGAGAACATGTTGGAGTGATTTACTAATCCAGGGCTGCTTATTGGGGAAAATACTTCTTGTTTTCAAAGTAATCCCCATTTTTCCCAGAAAGAAATGTAAGTAGAAATCGATGATCTAAGTGAGAACATGAGCCTTTAAAAAGTCCCAGTGGGTGCAGTCAAAGTAGTCCCTCAGTCCCAGTATAGAGTCTTTGGTCCAGACTGGAACAACTGTGTGCCCAGTTTGAGCTCTCTTCAGTCCTGTGACCTGACAGACCCAAAGGGGCCATCACATCACGTGTAGAAGCTCCCCTAATGGAGCCACAACACATGTCCAATACTTAGTCTGTCTTGTTGGACCAACTGGAAGAAATGATTCAAGGACTTAGTCACAGAACAGAGATTCAAATCTCCAAACTCCAACTGGCTGCATCAGGACATATAGTCTGAAACTCTGCACAGTTTCCTGTTTGAAGCTGCTTCCTGTTGGCTTCAGCTGTTTGGAGTTTCCATTTTCTAAACTTCTACATTCTGAACCTTCTTCAGCTCTGAACAGATGATGAAACACTGAATGATTTCAAGCTCACACTTTGTCTAATAAACTTACATCTTTCATTCTTTATACAGATTGATGTACTGTGGTTTGTCAGAGATCAGCTGTGATTATCTGGCAGCAGCACTGAAGTCCAACCCCTCCCATCTGAGAGAGCTGGAGCTGAGAGGAAACAGCCTGAAGGATTCAGGAGTGAAGCATCTGTCTGATCTTCAGCAGAGTCCAGACTACAGACTGGAGACTCTGGGGTCAGTAGAGTGATGGAGTGAGTGGGTGGTGCTGTCAGCAGTATTGTACTAAACACAGTCAGTATGAAACAAAGATCCAGTGTTTCCTGTAAAGCTGCAGCTTCTCAGTGAAGCTGTGAGAGGAGAATGGTGACAGGCTTCAGGATTGGACACAAACACTTCCTGTTTCTGACCTTTATGGTCACCATAGTAATGGCTGACACGCTCTGATCAAACGCTGTCAACAGCCAATCAGCTCTCTGAACAAAGCAGCACGCAGACCAATGACTGCATTCATTTCCAAGTTTAAAGCAGTGAAGAACACAGTCTGTAGGTGAGGAAGAATTTAGTGAGAGCAGATGTTTGGATGGAATTCCTCCAGTTAACAGCTGGAACCATCTGGATTGTTGGGCTTGTTGTTGGGGTTCCTACAGAGCTCAGAGTGGACACACCAAGGTTCTTCTAATGAATGAAAGTCCAAACTCAAACTAGGAGGGAAAAACATCTTCATCAACTTCAATAAAAATCCAAAGATTAGAAAAAGTGAAGCAACAATGAGTCCTAGTACAGTCCCAGCACTGAAGTCCCTGCTGCTCTTTATACTGGATGTGCTGCATCACTGACTGACAGCTGATGAAGAGTCTCTGGAAACACTCGTTTATCTCCTCTGCTCTTCCTTCTTCTCTCTGCAGGTGGAGGCGATGATGGTAAACAGGACGGTGTGTGTGCTGAGAGAGGAGCAGCTGTGTCCTGATGATCCAGAGAGGTTGAAGCAGCAGCAGCTTGTGTGTAGAGACGCTCTGACTGGGCCATGTTACTGGGAGGTGGAGAGGAGAGCTTCATCCAGCAGTGACTGACAGAGGAATGAAGTGCAGATGACTGTCAGTGCTGCAGAGTGAACTGCTCTGAGAACAGCTCCACTGTCAGACACAATGTAGAGTCCAGCATCATCCCTGTGTGTCCCTCTGGATCTGACAGAGGATCATCAGTGTATCTGGACTGCTCTGCTGCTGCTCTGTCCTTCTACAGTCTCTGCACAGTCTCTGTCTGACTCTGGCTTCAGACCCTCCTGGATCAAACTCACCTGGAAAGACTTTCAAACATCACTCAATAGATTTGAATACAGAATAGATTTGATATATACTGTAGATGTACTGTAGAGTTGCAGTTTGTCACTTGTAAATACAGTCTGTGAGCAGCTATGAGCTGAAAGATCTTTCTAGAAACACCAAATGTTTTCACTCTTCTGTTGCTTTTTCATATATTTCCACAACATTAATATTGATCCCACCTGTCTCACCTGTTTCATGCTTTTATACATAATAACAGGACACGTGTGATCTGAGCGCTGCTGTGGTTGCTGTGCTGCACGTCTTCATTTAGATAACAGAGACATCTAGTGGTTCAGAGGGAGAACTGCAGGAGGTGGAGCTGTGTTTTAGCATGGAAAACTTTTTATCTTTTAGGCGCAGATACAAATATGACAAGTATCAGTGTAAGATACAAAAGGTCACATCAGTCAGCAGAGGGAACAGTGATCACACAGCAATGTAAGAATAGAAACATAACAGTGAATCTGGACATGTGTACAGATGGAAGCAAACAAACAGGATGTAACGCTACATTAAAGCCACAAATGGGAAGAAAACAAAGCCAAAGGAAAATATATTTGATCTCAGGAATCCAAATCAGATGCTTTAGAGCAGGGGTCGGCAACCCTGGGCACGCGTGTCACAGCTGCCACGTGAAGGGTTAACTGATGGCACGACCATAGCTGGACTGGCCATCGGGCATAGCGATGGTGATTTTTAGTTTTTATTGGCCGATGATGTTTTTTGTAACGGCATGAACGATGGAAGGTGGTGGATTGGCCGGATGCTGGTCGATGTGTAAAAATAAGTCAGTTGTTTGGTGGTGGCTATGGCGGAGCTTCCACAGAGGCAGCAGGTGGATGAGGGAAAGGGGAGGCAGGAGGAGGAGAGATCCGAGGCGGTGTTCCAGATTAACTGGCGCTTAGATTAACTGGATTTGGTTGAACAGATGTGTGGCAGTCTTGCGTTTCAGGAGCTGTTACCGACAAACCAGCAAAAAAATGCCAGATGTGTCATCTGTGACACTTGTGAGGTTATCTCAAACACACTCCGTCAGTCTTGTTGCTGTTGAACAACAAAATGTTTAAAAATGTCGCGAGTTTACCTGGTGATATTCTCATGCGCGACGCGATTGCGAAAATAGCAAACAATTAACACCACGCCGATGTTGTTCACAGGACAGCAAGAGTAAAACGATCGGGAGACTCTTGTCGTCCTTATCGTTCCCCTCGTACGTGTTATTACTCTGATTTCAGCGTTTTTGCTTCACAACTAAAGCGTGCAGTTTACTTTGTGTGCACTAACATGGACTCGAGTCAACCAGCGCCACCTCTGGCCAAGTGCCACAGCCTACAGCCAGATCAACTCGTGACACACATCTGCACCACGTTTGAATTCGTTTCATGCACAATACATTTGTACCTTTCAATTGTGTCTGTTTGTGCGTCATGCAAATAAACCTTTGAAATGAATGAAATGATATCATGTATTTATTATTGGCCTACATTTGTACAAAATTCCAAATTATATACACAAAGTCATAGGAATCACCACTCCAATTGGTCATCATGATTTTAATATTTTTGCCCATAAGAAAAACGTCTTGAACAAATATATGACACTAATATTTCACTAGTGTTGTAACACCACATGTCGTTAGCATAGTCTGCCTGTGTCTTTTCTCTGCAAACGAACATTTTAGAGTTGGTTGTTATATACAGTCTGTATAAGTGTGGTCAATCTAATAAAGATTTGTAAGGAGATGGCAGTTACTGTGAATTTACAGCAGTTACACAGTGATTAGTAATAAACAGTCTCCAAAACTTGCATATGATCATCAATTTGGAACCCATCTACTGACTATCACACAGCAGCTGGAGCAGTCTGTGACAACAGACACTGGACACTCATTGTAAGACATCACACAACCATGAGAATTTAAAATGAAATTACTAGCTTTTTCATGATTGTTATTTGTTTTGCAAGATAATGTATCTAAAAGAGATGAGGGTTGTCTTTGTTGACCCATTTGGGGCAACACAAGCACAAATGGATAAGTGCAGGGATGTAACAAGGTAAGCAAAAAAGGCTAATGTTAACCACAGTAGTCATTTTTCTAACTTGTACATGTGAATTACATAAGGCTGCTGCACTGAGTAACATTCAGTACCTGTTTTTTACAGAGCTCTGGTTGGGAGAAAATGTCCAGCCATTGGCAAATGGACATGCTCAACTGTTGCCCATCCAAAACAGCAGGACCTTACATCCTGTGGCGTCTTTGTATGCAAGTTAAGTAAAATGCTCACGGTGTATTGTACCTGAATGAACGGGTTCAGCTTGCAGAACAAATTCGTTCGGGGACCAATATACTCTACCCTGTTGACGAGGAGGGGGTGCCAGGCTCAGACTGGACATAGCGCTCTCTCTGATCCAAAACTCAGGGCAAAAAACAAAACCAACAAAATAAGCAGACAAAAAATGCATGTATCAATCACCTGGATCACCTGTTGAGAAAGAAAAAAGAAAACAAGCAGAAGAAAACGAGAGCAATAGAATAAACAACATCATGATGATATATGGGAATATAAGACTAAATACTTAATATTAAACATTATTGTGCAGCACGTAAGATCGACAGCGCACAGTGTGCTTTGAGGTAGGAGCCAAAAAGGGTGTAGTTTGTGTGTGAGAGCACCCGTGTGTACACCTGTGAGCATGAGCGCGCTTGTATTTAAAAGGTTCCTTCATGTAATGATCTGTTAGAGGGTGTGGGGGGCCACTGCCCCGTCCTCCAGGGCATGAAGCAGGTATGGAGGAGATCAAGACTTCAGACATCCAGAGGCCCCCAGAACACAAGTGACCAAGGAAGACCAATAGAGGGGCAGCTGCACCACTATCCCAGAAAGAGCTGAGGAGAGTCCCAGATGAGGGGTCACTCAGCAGCCGCGGAGCAGAAGCCAGGGGGGGTTGCAGTGACGTGCCCGTGAGCTCCGCCGGCAGCCAGCTGTGAGGCCAAGGGCACCCCACCCCCGAAGTGGCCCGAGCGAGCCCCAGGCTCCAGGCCCCGACAAGCAGCCACCAAGGAGTGAGCTGCTGTGTACCTGGACACCCATCCCCGGACACAGAGAACCACCAACGCACCGATGTCTGAGGGCGTCTGCCACCGGCAGGGGAAGTGGTGGGGGGAGATAGGCCTCCATACCTTGGAGGGCCTGAGATGTCCCCAGAGAGGTGGCGTCTGATACCCCTGACATATAGACACAGACATACAGGCACACACAGATACAAACATCCATTCCCACCCTCATGCTCTCATAGGCAATTACTCAACACTCACCCAACGTGGAGACAGACATAGAGAGACACTGTACACACAATCACTCTCCCCAAGCGTACTCTAAGCCCCGGGTCTAGGTACCCTTGCCCCTGGAGGGGGAAACTGCGCCCAGACCCAGGTGGTGTTACCCTTTTCCCTGCGGTGGGGAGAAGCAGACCGCCCCAACTCCGCAGCGGCAGGGAGGCCCCACATTCCAGACCCCAGTCGGATGCCCAACTCCTCCTCCTAGCCCCCCCCGCTCCAGCAGGCCGCAGAGAACGGGGGTGTAGGAAGACTCCAAACCTCCCTCCACCCGCTCATATGTAGTGTTGATGCATGTGTGTTCTAAGGTGCATTTAAAACCCAGGAGGGCATGGAGCTACCTGCCAAAGAGCAGCAGGTAAGCGCATAGCCCCTCCTGCTAGCCCTCAATGTCTACATGTATTTAAAATTGAGAGGTGGGCAACGACGCCAGGGGTGAGGTGTACACCCTGATGGTCTTTTGGATTCCGTGTAGCGTGCCCACCCCCAAGATCCTATATGTATGTGTTATGAGAGTGTGAGTAATGTGAATGTCTAAGTTGTGGGATAAAATTGAGGCAGAGGCAGCCAGAAGGGGACAGAGGGGGGGATGCCTCCCCTGCATCCTGGTGACACACCCCTACCCCAAGGCCCTGCATGTGTGGGTGATTGTGGTGGAGCGGGAAGAGAGAGGCAGCTGGAGATGGGGAGGGAAGGAAGGGAGGGGCAAGTGGCCCCTCCCTGGGGCCACCTCCCCCGCTGACCTCAGTAGGCACCCCCATACTCTGCAACCCGCCAGGGAAAGGGGGCCCAGGCCCATCCGGACCGGGGCCCAGTGCAGCAGCGCCGCCTGGCCCCACAGAGCCTGGGACAGCCCACCCGGCCCCACTGCAGAGAAAACTGCACCCACCCCGTCATCCACTCATCTTCCAGACTACACAAGACAATAGACGCCCAAGCTGAGATCTTCCACCACCTCTCCTGTATCTCCCCCTCCTGCAGAGAGAGTTCCTGAAGAGAGGAGAGCGCCTGCAAGATGTAACAACCTCCCCCACCAGTTGAAGAGCCCCCCAGGTGGCTCGATGCACTGGCGGCAGGGCTGGGCCCCCATACGCCCACAACCCCGGCAACACACCAACCAGGACCCAAGCCCCCGAGGCCCAGCCAGGGCCCCAGCCCAGAGATGGAGCGCCCCCAGAACCCCACGCCCGTCCCGGACCCACCCAGGGGCAGTCAGGCTACCAGGTCAGTAACCCACGTCCGTCAGCACAGACCCTCCCCTAGCCCTGCTGCACGCAGCCACGAGGAAACCATCACCTAAGAGCCAACAGAGCCCTTAATAGGCCATGACCACTACCCCGGGTTGAGCCCTCCAAGGAAGATGCTCCTGGGGAACCCCCCGATGCCCTAAGCCTGTCCCTACCCCCACACCAATCACAACAGTGAAGGCGGGACCAAACTATGATCCCCCACCCCCACTAGGTGATGGAGCTGATCAAAGGAGCCCAGAGCAATTGATCTGATGTGGTGGCAGAGGCTGTATCAAGACTAATGTAATCTAATAGATGATTTCTATATTGGTTAGAATTAATATTATTTTTATTTTTCCAGTTCATGAGGACTGTTTTCTTGGCTATCCATAGGGCAGTGAAAACCATATGGGCTATATTCTTTTCTGTAGTGACATTATCTATGCTGCCCAACAGACATACTAAAGGGGAAGTTGGAATGTTACATTTCAGACACTTTGATAAGTCTTCACATATCTCGCGCCAAAACTTCTGAACTGGTGGACAGAACCAAAGAGCGTGGATATAATTGTCCGGTGAATTGGTTTGGCAGTGTGAGCAGTTGTTGGTAGACGTAAAGCCCATCTTGAACATCCGATGACCTGTATAGTGCACTCTATGTAGTATTTTGTATTGAATTAATTGAAGACTGGGATTTCTAATTAGATGAAAGGTTTTTAAGCAGATCTGAGACCAGAAGTTTTGGTCTAAGTTAACTGATAAATCCACTTCCCATTTTGCAATAGGAAGTGATATTGACTCATCTATTTTAGAAAGCATTCTGTATATTTTGGATAGTAATTTGGGGGATTTAAGAGTAAGAAATTGAACCACACTTGGTGGTGTTTGTAGTTCAACTTGACCCGGTTTAAATTTCTTTTTTACTATGGATTTAATTTGTTGATATTCTAAAAATCTTTTCTTGTTGATCCCATATTGTGTAACTAGTCTGTCAAATGAAATAAATTCTGTTCCTTCTAGTATATGTTCTAAATATTTGATTCCTTTACCACTCCAGTCTGAAAAGTTTATCATATTATTGTTTTGTAATATGTCAGGGTTGTTCCAGATAGGTGTACGTTTGCATGGGATTAATGAAGACTCTGTCAATTTTAGAAACTCCCACCATGCTGTCAGAGAAGAGCTGATGTTGACACTTTTGAAGCAGTCATGTCGTTGGATGTTTGAGCTGATAAATGGTAGATCTGAAATCTCTAGATTATTGCAAAGTGCTTGTTCTACATCTAGCCAAGGTTCATCTAAGAGGGTATGTTTTTGCCATCCTGAGATAAACTGAAGCCTGTTGGCTAAGAAGTAGTGCTGAAAGTTAGGTAGTTCTAATCCTCCTTTATCCTTGGTCTTTTGTAGTGTTTTTAAGCTTATACGTGGGGGTTTATTTTTCCAAAGGAATTTGGACATATATGAATCTAGAGATCTGAACCAATCCTGTGGCGGTTTAGTTGGGATCATTGAGAATAAATAATTTATTTTTGGTAAGACCATCATTTTTATAGCGGCAACCCTCCCCATGAGTGATATGGGTAGACATTTCCACCTAGCCAGATCACCTTCTACTTTCTTTAAAAGTGGGATATGGTTTAATTTAGTTAGATCTGCAAGCTTGGGAGAAACATTAATACCTAAATATTTTATATTTCCAGATTGCAGTGGTGTAGGAGAAGAATTATGGGAGGAGCAATTAATCGGAAGGACTGTAGATTTTGACCAGTTAATTGAGTAATCTGATATTCTTGCAAAAGAATTTATCAATTCAATCACCCCAGAGATATTGGTTTGTGAGTTTTGGAGAAAAAGTAACACATCATCCGCATAAAGGCTGATTTTATGTTCCAAGTTCTTGCATTTTATGCCCTTAATTACTGAATTCTGTCTAATTGCTGCTGCTAGTGGTTCAATAAAAATTGCTAACAGTGAAGGGGAGAGTGGGCATCCCTGCCTGGTGCCCCTCAGGAGACAGAAGCTGGAGGATGTCTGGTCATTTGTTCTGACACAAGCTGTTGGGGAATTATATAATATTTTTAACCAGTTAATGAAAGAGGATCCAAAACCAAATTTGTGTAAAGTTGCAAATAGAAATTTCCAGTTAACTCTGTCAAACGCTTTTTCTGCATCTAAAGAAAATATTGTAGTTTCAAGGTTTTTACTGTATGAGTAGTCTATCAAATTAAGTAATCTACGTGTATTTGTTGATGAGTGCCTACCTTTTATGAAACCAGTTTGGTCAGGATGAATTAAGAGGGGGGTTATTTTCTCTAGTCTCTTCGAGAGAGCTTTGCAGATAATTTTAAGGTCTACATTTATAAGTGATATTGGACGATAGCTTGAGGGATATACAGGGTCTTTGCCTGGTTTTAGCAGGAAATTAATGTTTGCAGAATTCATATTTGATGGAAGTCTGCCCTTTTCTTTGATTTCCAACAACGTTCTGTAAAAAACTGGTGCTAGAATCGTCCAGAATTCTTTGTAGAATTCTGCAGGAAAGCCATCTGGACCTGGAGCCTTATTATTGGGCATACTTATCAGGGCTTCCTGGAGTTCACCTGATGTCAGTGGTGAATCCAGTGCCATTGCTTGAGTGTCTAATAATTTTGGGAGAGTTATGTTGTCTAAAAACTGATCAATTTCCTTTTTAGATGGGTTTATTTGTGGTGAATACAACGATTTATAGAAATCCCTGAAAATGTTGTTTATTTGTTTCGGGTCATATACTGTGTTCCCAGATGAATCTTGAACAGCACATATAGTTGTTTTTTCTTTATTTATTTTTAGCTGGTTTGCTAGAAACTGACCGGATTTATTACTATGTTCATAATTTTGTAAGCGTAGTCTTTGTACTAAGAATTTTGTTTTTTTTATCAATTATCTCATTTAATTCTAGTTTTGTTTTGCATATTTTGTTCAATGTTTCCTGATCTTGGTGGGACGCGTAGGCTTCTTCTAGTGATTTGATGGTTTTTTCTAATTCCTGAATATTTTTGTTTTCTTTTTTCTTTTTATGTGATGAGAAAGAAATTATTTTACCTCTCATCACAGCTTTCCCTGCTTCCCATAAAACAGAAGCTGATGTTCCGGGAGTGTCATTAAAGTCTAAATATGAAGTCCACTCTTTTTTAAAATATTTAATAAAGTCTTCATCTTTAAGCAGTGATGTATTAAATCTCCAGTTTTTACTTGGCGTAGTATTATTCTTGTGCATTAGTGTTAAAGATACAGGAGCATGATCGCTGACAGTTATAGGGTCAATCTCAGTGTCTGAAATGTCCCTCAGCAGTGAGCTGCTGACCAAAAAATAATCCAGACGAGAGTAGGAGTGATGAACATGTGAGAAGAAAGAATATTCCTTACTGGTGGGGTGAAGGGAGCGCCATGCATCGCAAAGACCAAAGTCGCTCATATACTGTTTGATTATATTAGTGGACCGCCAATTACGCTGAGTTCCTGCTGTATTGAGCCTATCCATTTCTTCATTTAGTCCAAGGTTGAGGTCGCCTCCAAGAACAAGTGTGCCATCTAAGTGTTCAGAGAGTGCACTGAAAAAAACGTGAAAGAATGAGGGATCATCAACATTTGGACCATATACACTTACAATACATAGCTTTTTATCAAGTATAGATAGTTTAATGATTAAGAATCTGCCCTCTGGATCTATAACTGTATCGAGTACTGTGAAATTAATTTTTTTATGGATTAAAATTGATACTCCCCTTTGTCTAGAATTATAACAGGCTGAGAACACATTAGGAAACTCAGGTGTTTTAAGTTCATTCGAACCTCTAAGAGGTCTGTGGGTCTCTTGTAAAAGGACAACATCTGCCTGTAGTTTTTTGAATTGGTTAAATATTTTTAACCTCTTTTCTCTGGAGCCAGCTCCATTTACATTCCATGAGACGAATCTCAGTGCACCCATAGATGTCTGTGTATAACTAGGGGTGTATGCTGTGTGTGTCTCTTAGACAGGTGGAGAGAATACATCACTTGTTCATAAATAAAGAGACGGAGAGAGAGAAGGAATATGTGGCGAGATGCTCTGACTATGTGTTTGCCAGTGTTGGGCAAGTTACTTTGAAATAGTAATTCAATTATAGTTACTAGTTACTTCTTCAAAAAAGTAACTGAGTTAGTAACTGAGTTACAATATTCAAAAAGTAATTAATTACTTGGAAGAGTAACTATTGCGTTACTTTAAAAAAAAACAAAGAACGTTTAACCCCCTGGGATCCAGGGTATAATTGGCCATTTTTTTACTACTCTTGATTTTCTCTCCACATTTTACCTTTAAAAACTATTTGCTTTGCCTTGTTTGGTATCATTCTTTTTAGCACAACCTCACGTGCCTGAATTTACAGTTATGTTCTCATTTTGTCATACTGTATAACCAGAATTGATCTAAAATCAGACAAAAAACATAAAATCACAGTAGAAAAAGTTATATTTTTACTGTAACAACCATAAACATGTTTAATGAATCATATTTCATAACTTCAAATGCAAATATTAATTGTCAATTTTAAAATCCTATGCACAAGTTTTGCAAACAACAAAGTTATTTGCATCCATTTACTTTTTACCCCTTTTTAAAATAACCATTTCAAACTATTTACAGAACAATCAGCTGTTCTTCAATAAGATGGCACACAAATTATTTGTGCCACTCCAAAAAAATCATTTCTGTCCACTATAAAGGAGAACATCACAGCCTGATACCTGCAGGTCTGACAGCAGCAGGTGTATCACTGCTGTTTCTACCTGGAGACAGCAGTCGCCTCATTGTTCTGACACACAACACAAAACTATCCACAACACTACACACTAACTACACAAGACAACACATTAACTACACACTCCAAACACGCTAAACGTCACAAATCTCACATCTCAAAACTCGCTCTCTCTCTTTTCCTGCTCTCTCTCTTTCTCTCTCTCCCTCTCTCTTTCTCTCTCTCTCTCTCTCTCGCCGTCACTCCTAAAACTTTATTTTGTTTTGTTTTTTTGCTCATAGGCAGAGAGTGCTTGCTAGCACTAACGTGGCGAAACTATTGAGGAAAAAACGCCGCGTATATATTGTTTATCAGGACTCTGGTTTTACGTGGCCTATCGACACAATTTAAAAACTGGCACCTTGTTGCTTTGTCTTTAAGTGGTCATGTGATTGACTTACCACGACTACTTTATTCTTCCTCAGTCAAACAGCAGCACTCATGCGATTGTTTTGCCCCCTTAGCTCCAGGTGTTGTGCTAGACAGTGATCGTGATTACCGTCCGCGGGAGCGCGCAGCTGCTTAAAGCTGTAGAACCCAGATTACTTACAGCTACTTCCTGCAGCTGATATAAAATGCGGTAAGCTGAACACAGCGTCAACCGTCTGTTTGTTGAAAAATAGTAACGGACCGCGTTTCCTTGTTAGTAACTGTAACGCCGTTGTAACGATAGGAATAGTAATTAGTTAGATTACTCGTTACTGAAAAAAGTAACGCCGTTACTTGTAACGCCGTTATTCCCATCACTGGTGTTTGCATATTTACTAATATGAGTACGCTTGGCTTAAGTGTGTGTATCCTGTAGGTCTGTGTGCGCTGTCTGACTGATGTAAATGTGCTGCCGTTGCGCGCATGACTGTGCGTGATCGTGCTGTGCGTATGTGTCGAAATAAAGGATGTTGTTTGTGGATGAGTCTGGAAGCAGGTGATCGAAGCAGTGAAAGAAAAAAAAGAGAGAAAGAAACCAAGGACAAGGGTGAGCAGCATAAAAACAAGAGGGGGAAAAAGAGAGAAGAAAAAACGAGAAGGGAAAAAACCCCCCCGGAAACATTCCAATCAAACCATTGACGGAGATTGACGGTGTTAATTCTGCTATGATATCACACCTAAGATGCGATTTGATACTAGTAAGTTAAACAGATGTTAATGCAAGTTAGTGTGAGTGGATGGGGAAAGGGTGTAGCAGATTCTTATCTGGTGTGAAGTTAATACAGCCACGGAGTGATGTCGGGGTCGCGGTGGAGCTGTCCGTCCACGTACAGCCGGTCCACAGCGATGACAGCGCGGGAGCCCTTCTGGATGAAGCCGCGTCGGATTGGGAAGAGGACCCTGCATCGTTCCAGGATCTCTTTGGGGAACTGGTCGTTCACGCTGAAGTCTGTTCCTTTTAATTCCCTGCCGCGGCTTTTCACATGTTCCTTTTGATTGAAGTGGCCGAATTTGGCCACAATAGGACGTGGTCTCCAGCCCGCAGCCCGCATGAAGCCGAGGCTATGCACCCTATCGAAGACGATGTTCTTCACCGTGTCCTCTGGCAGCTTCAGGTGGGTTTTGATGAAGCTTTTTACCGTAGTTTCCGCATCCTCTCCAGCGGCTTCTGGAATACCAGAAAATACCAGATTATCACGCATGACACGAGCTTGTAGATCAATACCTGTTTCTTTTATTTTTTTATTTTCTCTATTGAGCTGGGTAACATTGTCTGTGAGATATTTCACCGACTCCCTTAGCGTGGCATTTTCAGCAGCGAGCGTTTCCACCTGCTGCTGGCTGAACTCCAGGGATTCTCGCAAGGATTTAAATTCCCGGTGAAGAATCTACACCAAGGACAGCCTCGCGTCGAAACTGGACAATCGCTTGTCGATTGACTCCAGTATGTCGGCAATATCTTTGCCGGCTGGCGATGTTGTGCCGGGGGAATCTGCCGGGCGAAGTCTTTTCGACGATGGCGTCTCAGATTTGGCCGGGGAAGCTGCACTCTGGGCATTTCTTCATCACTAGATCCTGAAAGCACTGATCAATGTAATCTTGGAGAGCCTCTAAACTCTCCCCGTTGTTCTCCAGGGTGTTGGAGATTATTTAGACAAATGTTGTTAGTTATAAGACAATTGATAAGTGTATTTGGTAATACTGAAGCTTAAAGGAATTTGTTCAAATCTAAACTACCATTCGCTTTAATTTTCCGCCAAAATCTCCGGCGTCTGACGTCAGTTACAACATGAGTCGCTTACCTTGTCCGTCACGTCCGTCACTTACCTCCCACAGGAAACGTGTAATGTGTAATGAACTTCCCTAATGTGTAATGAACTTCCCCAAAACCATTGCTTTGGTCTGGTGGGCGTTCTTTTAGTGGGCTTTTCTGTCACGGCCTGCGTGGCAGACTATGATGAGGGGAAGGAGGACCCAAATGCTGGACTCTTTGATGAGGTCAGTGTGTTTATTTACAGTGATGCAAAATAATCCAAACAACAATAAATCCCCAGTGCGTTCCCGACTCTGACATGTCCTCTTGCCAGTGTTAGTGTTCTTTGTCTCCGCTCCTCAGTGTCTGAGCACCCCGTGCTCGCTGCCCTCTCGTCTCCACACTCCTCCTGGGGAATAACAAAGAGGCAGCCATCAGCAACACCACAATGCGGCAGACTAACCTTAACTAACTCGCCAAGAGACTAACGTGAAGTTACGCAGTGATCCAGCATCGGAGAGAGCTCCACCACACTCCTAAGTAGCTCCTCTGACGAGGCTTGATCAGCTGCAGGTGTGAGTAATTCTCCTCCGCAGGTGTGGCCAGGCTCCTGGCTGACACACACACACACACACACACATACCTAGATACACAAACATGGAAACAGGAGACAGCAGCACCAACAACACACATGTCCATAACTTCTTACAGGCCCTGGGTCACCCAGACCCCGGTCCCATGACAATTTCTCAATACTAAGTAGGCCTAAACACCAGGGTTTGGACATGTGTGGACCCAAACTATACTTAAACTTTACCCTTTTTTGTGTGTGACCAAATACAGTTTACAGTTTTTCTCAAATGCAAAAACACATTTCACAAACGTTCCCACCATGTTCCCCAATGTCTAAACACAACACCCTTTTCTAAAGCTACATAAACACAACCACACCTTCCCACTGCAAAACTCAAACTTTCACATCAAAAGAGCAGCTCGAAGCTTTCAAAAATGTAAACCCTATACACATCATTACACACTACAGCAAAACAATTGAAAACACAATGCTCAATTTGTGAGAAGGTTCTTTGTTTCATAACTGCCAATGCATATTTTTCAAAACTATACAGTAACGGATCGTCGTAGATCTCTGCAGAGGATTAGGCATTTAGATTTGTGAGTTTCATATGAAGAGTATAAATCTATAGAAAATCCTGCATGTACGTACACTACTGTAACACAACTCAATGCAAAAACAGAATCTATTGCACACAACAGTACTCTTGAAAACATGATCAGGGTGTGACGTTTTTTTATTTACTTTATTCACACCACACACACACCACAATCACTGTGCGGCATCATGTCGCTGAGCTGCATCGGGCCACATCACCTCATCCACATCGCAGGCTATATTGTCTCTCGCCAGGCACCGCGGGAAAAACGCCCTGGAATGGCGAATCCATCCTTGGAAGGCCTCCGCTGGGATGTCAACACAGGCCAGGTCCATTGCCCTTAGGAGGTTCTCTCTTGTGTATGGTTGTCTGTCATAAACCTTCCATCTCCACGATGAGAAGAACTCCTCTATAGGGTTCAGGAAAGGGGAGTAGGGTGGCAGACAGACGTTTAAAAAGTGGTCACTGTTGGTGGTGAACCACTCTCTGATTTGGTTTGTTCTGTGGAAGCGGACATTGTCCCAAATGATCACATAAATGTGATGTGCGTGTCACGGTCCTGGGTCGGTGACCCAGTGTTTTGAGTTTCTGGTGTCTCTGAGTTTTGTATTATGATCTTAGTTCCCTTTGTTCCCCCAGTTTATTCTTTAGTCTAGTGTCTTAGTTTGGCCTTCTTGTATTCTCTTTAGTTCTCTGAGTATTTAATAGCTGCCCTCTGTGTCTCTTTGTTGTTGTTCTGTGTTTCTTAGTTGCTCTGTCTCCCCTAGTCTAGTTTGCGTCTGTGCTACTTCCTGTTTTACTTTGAAGGTCCATGTCTCTTGTGAGTGTATTCTACTTTGCTCCCTCGTCTCATCAGTTCTGATTTCTCCCAGCTGTGCTCCCCTTCTGTGTCTCATTCCCCTCGTTACTTCCCAGTGTATTTTAGCCCTGTGTTTCCCTGTGTCAGTGTTGCGTTCTCCCTCATGCTGTGTGTGATTCTCCCCGTGTCTCCTGGTATGCATTATGATTAGTTTCTCCCAGTTTAGTTTTGTATTGCTTGTGTTCTGTTCTCCAGCAATAAAGCTATGCTTTTGAGTTCAAGTTCTGTCCCCGTGAGTTTGCGTTTGGGTCCAATCCCTGCCTGCCACACAGCGAAACATGACAGAAGAACGTGACCAGTAATGGATCCAGCAGACTCCGTATGGTATCGGCGACCCGCAGTTTCCACCTTCCTCAAGGAGAGGGAGAGGCAGAGGGCTAGGTGTGCCTGGGAGCACAAGTCACCCTTCGATGGGTCTCGTTTGGCTCTGGGTGGGCCCCGCAGCTTCCAAACTGCGATGGCTATCGCCGTTCCATCAGCTGTTCCGTCAGGGATGTGAGGGGGCAAGCGGTACCCCTCGACAGCAGTAGCTCCTCAGTTTGCTGGTGTCACTCCACCGCTGCTCTCAGAATTCAGGCCCTGCAGGAGGGGCAAGCAGCGGCGAAAGAAGGATTATGTGGTGGAAGACACTGGGCTTACTCCGCTGCAATCCTTTGCTTTGTTTTTGGGACTTCCACGTTCGGAGCTACACAAACTTCCCGCCTCCTCGTCCCAGCCTGGCCCACCAAAAGACTTTCGGCCCGGTCTGCAGGAGGATTCGCAGTCTGGCTTACCTCCCTCTTCCCGGAGTGAGCGACGCTCACGCAGCCGTTGCTCCGCTTCCTCTGGACAATCAGCAGTGGTGAGCAACAAAGACTGTCTTTCTCATGCTCCTCCTGAACTCATGAACGTAACAAACAATAAATCCACCCCTAAGATTCTGAAGACTACCTGCCATGCAAGTGAATCTAAATCTACTAACTTAAAGGTAGTTGAGTCTGTGTTTGTTAACCCTGTGAACTCCTGCTCTGAGGATTTAAGAACCTGTTTTCATTCTGCACAATCTGAACCTAGTGTTAAAATGACTAAGACTACTCTACTTAAATCTGGGGGGAGAAATGTTCGAACTGCTGTGAAATTTCCGGAGGCTTCAAGTTCTGTTTTCAAGTCAGCTGAAAGGGAGGTGGTTAATGTTTCTAAGCCAGCCTTTCAGCCATGTACTTTTTAGCAGGGGCACAGGCAGTTGGTAGGGACAGCAATTGCAGGCTGTAACTTAGGCTCTCTGAAGGAAGAGGCTGTCTGTTCCCCAAGGACATTTAAGTACTCTAGTTGCACCTCTCTACAATCTATTAAGAGTGTGGCTCCTCCCAGGAACTCTCCTGTGTCCCCGCTAGCTCGGTCTCCTGTGTCCCCGCTAGCTCAGTCATCTACCCAACCACCCACTCCACTCACACCACAACCGTTACTACAGCCACTAGTTCAGTGTCCAGTGTCACCTGCAGTGCAGTCCCCAGCTCAACTGCCTTTTGTTCACTCTCCTGCCCAGGTGCCACTAGCTCAGTCTCCTAAACCTCCAGTTCAGTCTTCAGTTCAGTCCGCTGTGCCGGTTCAGTCCGCTGTGCCGGTTCAGTCCCTTCGTCCGCTGCACACTCACCCACCTGGTCGTCTACACATTCAGCCAGGGGTCCCAATTACCTCTGGCCCTACATCAGCTCCTGCTGGAGGCTCGGGTGAGCACATCCAGCACTCTGCGGCTCCCACGCCGCCATCTGTCTCCGCTGGGGGTTCTGGAGAGTCCGGCCAGCACTTCCTCGTCTCCGCTGGAGGGTCCGAGGGGCCCATTCAGCCTCCTGTCTCCGCTGGAGGGTCCATGGGACCGCTCCGGCCTTCGTGTCGTGTCTCCGCTGGAGGGTCCGTGGGACCACTCCGGCCTCTGTCTCGTGTCTCCGCTGGAGGGTCCGAGGGATCCATCCAGCCTGCAGCGCCTCCGTCTCCGGCTCCCACGCCGGCTGCAGCCTCATCATCCACGCCTGGTCCAGCCTACGAGTCTTCATGCTCGCCTGGTCCAGCCTCCGTGCCTTCATGCTCGCCTGGTCCAGCCTCCGTGCCTTCATGCTCGCCTGGTCCAGCCTCGGTGCCTTCGCCTTCATGCTCGCCTGGTCCAGCCTCGGTGCCTTCGCCTTCATGCTCGCCTGGTCCAGCCTCCGTGCCTTCATGCTCGCCTGGTCCTGCCTCGGTGTCTTCGCCTTCAGCGTCGCCTGGTCCTGCCTCGGTGTCTTCGCCTTCAGCGTCGCCTGGTCCTGCCTCGGTGTCTTCGCCTTCAGTGTCGCCTGGTCCTGCCTCGGTGTCTTCGCCTTCAGCGTCGCCTGGTCCTGCCTCGTCTGGGTCCGCAGCTAATCGGCCACTTTCCAGGCCACTGGCCAGGCGCCATCACCATCGTGGGCGGCCCCCAGACCCCCTTCGCCATCGACGATGCCGCCGGCTTCCGCGCGGCCGGCCTCCAGACCGCCTTCGCCTGAGTCGCCGCCGTTGCCGTGCGCACGGTTGGCCCCCTGAGCTGTTTCTGCGTCGCCGCCGTTGCCGTCCGCACGGTCGGCCACCTGAACTGCTTTCCCCTTGGCTCCTGTACTGTCGGGACCAGGGTCGGCCCCCTGAACTATGTTTCTGGACTCCATTCCCTGCAACCCATGGTTGTTTTTGGCCCGCCTGTTTTGTTTTGAATGGTTTCCGGGGCCCCTGTGCTTTTCATGGACATTTTGTGTTGGGCTCTTTTCTGAGTTCCTCGGTTGGACATTTTGGTTTTGTTCCGAGCCCTCCGTCCTGGGCCCCCACCGCCCGCCCTGGTCGGGTTGTTTTGTGTTTTGGGGCGTTTTTTGTTTTTCCTGTTGGGCTGTCTGGAGCCAGCCCTTAAGGGGGGGGTACTGTCACGGTCCTGGGTCGGTGACCCAGTGTTTTGAGTTTCTTGTGTCTCTGAGTTTTGTATTATGATCTTAGTTCCCTTTGTTCCCCCAGTTTATTCTTTAGTCTAGTGTCTTAGTTTGGCTTTCTTGTATTCTCTTTAGTTCTCTGAGTATTTAATAGCTGCCCTCTGTGTCTCTTTGTTGTTGTTCTGTGTTTCTTAGTTGCTCTGTCTCCCCTAGTCTAGTTTGCGTCTGTGCTACTTCCTGTTTTACTTTGAAGGTCCATGTCTCTTGTGAGTGTATTCTACTTTGCTCCCTCGTCTCGTCAGTTCTGATTTCTCCCAGCTGTGCTCCTCTTCTGTGTCTCATTCCCCTCGTTACTTCCCAGTGTATTTTAGCCCTGTGTTTCCCTGTGTCAGTGTCGCGTTCTCCCTCATGCTGTGTGTGATTCTCCCCGTGTCTCCTGGTATGCATTATGATTAGTTTCTCCCAGTTTAGTTTTGTATTGCTTGTGTTCTGTTCTCCAGCAATAAAGCTGTGCTTTTGAATTCAAGTTCTGTCCCCGTGAGTTTGCGTTTGGGTCCAATCCCTGCCTGCCACACAGCGAAACATGACAGTGCGGGCCCAGGATGGTGTTGTTGGCGGTCCAGGAGGATGTTTTTTAGCTCCTCTAGGAAGGTGAGGAGACGTTGGTTGTTGTAAGACCCAAGGACAGCATGCCGGTGGACAAGCCCCTCCGAACCCATGACCGCACAAAGATGGTAAATGGTAAATGGCCTGTATTTGTATAGCGCTTTACTAGTCCCTAAGGACCCCAAAGCGCTTTACACATCCAGTCATCCACCCATTCACACACACATTCACACACTTGTGATGGCAAGCTACGCTGTAGCCACAGCCACCCTGGGGCGCACTGACAGAGGCGAGGGTATTATTACGGCCTCTTTGCCTTCGTTTCTGCAGGTTGAAGCCAGCCTCATCCAGGAAGAGGTACTCATGAGGTCTGGCCATCGCATCCAACTGTAATCCTCTGTGAAAATGTGAAAGTGCACAGGTGTTCAGAACAACAGTCAATCAGGTAGCACAGTATTGTCCAGAAGTAATGTAGGCCACTGAGCAACACAGTATGTCCACTAACTGTACTGTGAACATGCATGTATACTTACTTGCACATACTCGTAACGTAGGTCTTTGTGTCGCGTAGAGTTGCGTTCAAAGGGAACCCTATAGACCTGTTTCATCCGCGTCTTTTGGCGCCGGAGAACTCGGTCTATTGTGGCCAAGCTGACATCGTCAATGCTCTCAAAGTTGACATTATCGGCAATGACTTTGTCTCTGATCTCCCGGAGTCTGATGAGGTTGTTCCCACGAACCATATCCACAATGAGGGTTTCTTGTGCCGCTGTAAATATGGCAACCCTCACACCTCTATGTGGCATTCTTTCAACTCTAAAGAAAGAAACATGTGTTGTCAACTGACATGTGTTACAATACAGTCACAACTGATTTGAAACCAATAGACAACTTTCACAGGTTTGTAAAACTGTATTGTGACAAAGAAAGCAATAGAGTACAATACCTGTTGTGTTGTCTGAATGCCCTGATAATGGTGGCCACGGTGAACCTACTCAGGTTTGGACGGACTCTTAGTCCTGCTTCAGCCATTGTCATGCCATGGACAATGACATGGTCAATGACTGTTGCTCGCATGTCGTCCGTAATGATGGTGCGAGGTTGTCTTGCTCTCCCTCCTGGACCTTCTCCTCTCCCATGTTGGCCTCCTCCTCTTCCTCGTTGACCTGCTCCTCTTCTTCCAGGGCCAGCTCTTCTCCCTCCTCTGCATCGAATTCCTCTTCCCCTGACTCTGCCTTCATCCATTGTGTTTATTTGGAATCTTCAGAAAACTGTGCACTCTGAATTTGCTTTTATACATGTGGTCACAGCATTAGCAACAAGTGTCTTCAGTTTTAAGTCGTTGTGTGTAATGAATGACGCCAGGTGTGTTCATTGTGTTCAAATATTGCTGACTGTGGCAAGCATGTTGCATCACATGAGCTTTCATTTGAGAATATGAGCAGAGTTCTTTTGCAACTTGTGTTTTAGCAAGGCAAAATGTGGTTAGATTTATGACAACGGAGGATTGTGTTCTGTGAATTGTGTCTTCATGTGACATGTGTTTATGATATTGGTAAATGATGGCTAGATTTAGTAAATGTGTTTAGACAACTGGTCATTTGGTTTAGAGGTTTGGCGTTTGTGTTTCAGCATTTGAGAAAAACTGTAATATATTATCATGCTTTTTACAACTACATGAATGTACTATTGCTGTGTGTGTGTATTGCTATCACTGAAGGTTACTCGCCATACCAACTAGGTTTTTAAATCTTAATATAAAATGAGTAACAGTAGGCGGACATTAGGCAACGCTGCACTTTTTGCAGCGATCTCGTATAGAAAACTATTCTGTGCGTATATAAACAGGTCCGCGGCTCCGAACCGTAGTAAAGGGACCTCTGGCTAATACGTTGGGTTTGTGTCAGGCTCATAGCCGAAAACTAGCTTTACTTTGTTGTCTGGGTCAAGTTTGCTAGCGAGAGACAAAGAGAGGCGTTGAAAGGCTGCTCCAACGGAACTTATTGTTTCGGAGGAAAACACAAACACAGTGTACAGTCGAGTCTTAATAGCGTACTTACAACTGGGCTCGTCAGGCACTCTTCTTGGCTGCAGTGGTTATTATTATATTTACATGCTTCCAGCTCCCGTTTCTGCTCGGTGACAACTCGTACTTTTCCTTTTTCTCCCTTCCTCGCTCACAGACACATAACAGGTATGGCAGTCCATTCTCCCTGCAGCACGGACTACACTGCCCATGAGGCTACATTCTTTAGGGCTATGTCTGTAACACTTGGCCTATTGCCCTCATATTAAATAATTTTTGAACAATAATTTAAAAAAATATTTTTTCATGTCATTTTGCAATTAGAGGTGACATTGAGACACAGGCATTAGAGCCTCTTAATGCGTGTTTTGTTTGGGTTTCCAGCAGCGTGGAATTACCAAAAATAAAGAGGGCATAGCCTAACATATGAAACGGGAAAAGACCTCCCTGTAATCCATTTATTTCAACAAAGTATCCGTATTCTGAATACCATCTTTTTAAACGGTAACTGTAACGGAATACATCTGTGAAGGTTCTCAGTCATCCAGGTCATCGTAGTCTAAGGAGCTTGGAAAGAGAAGCATCTGGACTTCTTTAAGTTGCTTGAAGATGTTTCACCTCTCATCCGAGGAGCTTCAGTTCTAAGGGTCAAATGGTGGAGAGTCCCAGATTTAAACCCAGTGGGAGTTTCCCCCCCAAAGAGGGACAAAGGACTCTCTTTGGGGGGAACTTAAAGCAACTTAAAGAAGTCCAGACGCTTTTCTTTCCAAGCTCCTTAGATTAACGGAACACAGTTACTCATATTTTGCATTGTAAATACGTAACGGTGGTACATGTATTCCGTTACTCCCCAACACTGTGTGTTATATTTGCAGGCTTTCAGGCTGTCTGATCACAGAGAAAGGCTGTGCTTTCCTCAATTCAGCTCTGAGCTCTAACCTCTCCCATCTGAGACAGCTGGACCTGAGCTACAATCATCTAGGAGACTCGGGAATGAAGCTGTTGTTGACTCGACTGCAGGAGCCACAGTGGAAACTGGAAAGCCTCAGGTAAGGAGAAGTGGAGGTAGGGCTACAAACATTACCTCTATCATTCTGTAAGTCCACATGATAGTGTTTGATAGTAGGCAATACAATAAAAGTAATAACAGTACAGAATAAAACAAAAGTATGATACCTTGTTCAAGCGAGGGATGGAAACATGAAATATTTGCTTTTGATTGCTGAATAAGAATGAGCTAGTCTGACACTCTCCTTATTTATTTTGAATCTTTTTTCAATTTCAGGATGGAGCCTTGTGGAGTACAGTGGTTGAAACCAGGTTTAAGGAAATGTAAGTGTTTTTAAATCCAGGCATTAAATCACTGACAGCTTGCATTTAAATCCTTTTTATTGTGAAGTATAACTGATGTACTTTATTTATTCTCTTTACGTATGTATATTTGAAATAACGCGTTTACAAAAAAAATACAACCACAGCAAAGGTATACAAACAAGCAGTTCCATAAAGATTTGGCTGGATATTGTTCTTCATGAAGTGATGTAAAATCCAGAGTGTCTGCATCACTGGAGAAGATACACAGACAACTGACTAACAGTCTCCTCCAATCTTCCCCAACAAGTTCCAGAGATACTTAAACTTTTAATTTGGCACTGAAAGTGTCTAAATAATTTGCAGCTTAGAGCCACGGCCTCAGACTTGGAGGTTCACACATCTTCACTTCAGTCATCTTCACACTTGACTGCAAACTGATCGTTTGCAAACTGGAAATAACCACATGACCACATCATATATTAAATGAGACATAATCCACAAACCTTATTGCCATTGATTTCATCGACTCTATTTTCATGAATAGAGTCCATGGAAAGGAAAGCCCTGGTAGAGTCTGATGTAGACTAGTTAGGAAAGCCAACCACTCCATTAGGGACTTGCCATTTTACAGGAACAGCTCTGTTCTCCAACCTCAATAATGGAGATGCATCTAGCTGTGACATTTCATACTCAACATGGTGTTGACATCCTGATGCAAACGGGAGTTGAGGATCTCTTAGACCTCTGCTCAACACTCCAAGTGTACCCCTTTTTAAAACCATAAGTCAATAGAGTGGGAGTTCTTAAGTAGTAGAGTTTTTCAAAACACCCCAAGGGGAATTAACGCGGCGTGATTTAAAATACAAAGTTCAGATGTGAAATGAAAAAGTGGATTGTTGGATGTGAACTTGACTATAACAATTGCTAAAGGTGATATTCATCAAGTATAAGACAAACAAGACAATCTCATGACGAACCATCCTGTGAAGTGGTAAGTCATTTTTGTAGTAGACCCTGAGATGTGAAGATTTCAAGCTTGTAGTTAAAAAAATCACTGCATGCTGTAGTTCACTACTGTAGATGTCTTAATTTTCTTGGTAATCTCTATTCATGATTGCATTCCTTTTATTGCAGAATGTCTTCAGGCTGTATAGCACAGTAACTCTTGTACACTCAGAAAAATAAAGGTGCCAACTGGAACCAAAAGTGGTTCTTTAGACTGATGCCATAGAAGAACCTTTTTTGGTGCCACAAAGAACCTTTCAAACAATGGTTCTTTGAAGAACCATTTCTTTCAGTGGTTGATTGAAGAACCTTCAAAGGTGCCCCAAAGAACCATCAAGAAATGGTTCTTAGGGGCACCTTTAATGGTTTTTCAAAGAACCATTTTTAAAAAGGTCCTTCAAATGGCTCTTTAAAAAAACATTTTAAAGAACCTTTAAAAAAAAAAAAAAAAAAAAACAGCAAACAATTAACACCACGCCGATGTTGTTCACAGGACAGCAAGAGTAAACGATCGGGAGACTCTTGTCGTCGTTATCGTCCTCCTCACACGTTTTATTTCTCCGGTTTCAGCGTTTTTGCTTCACAACTAAAGAGTGCAGTTTACTTTGTGTGCACTAACATGGACTCGAGTCAACCAGCGCCACCTCTGGCCAAGTGCCACAGCCTACAGCCAGATCAACTTGTGACGCACATCTGCACCACGTTTGAATTCGTTTCATGCACAATACATGTGTACCTTTCAATTGTGTCTGTTTGTGCGTCATGCAAATAAACCTTTGAAATGAATGAAATGACACTAATATTTCACTAGTGTTGTAACATCACATGTCGTTAGCGTAGTCTGCCTGTGTCGTCTTTGTGTGAATCTCCGTGTGAAGGTAATCGAATCAGTATGTATTTTTTTCTGATAATATCAGCCGTGTGCAGCTTCACTCCAGCACAAATCATAGCATTGTTCATGATGACAGATATGAACGAGGTTGACTTGTAACATCGCAGTTATGTGAGCCGTCATTTGTATGCCTCTTAAACTTTCTTGCACTTTTACACAAAGTTTTATGGTAGTGCTTCTTCTTTGGGGATTTTTGTTCAACAGACTGAAAAAAGCTGTAATATATTTTTGAAATATATTTAAATTGGTATTTAAAGGACTATAGCATATTCTAATTAGATTTATGATACTGTGTTAAGACAGTGAAATTGTGCATGTGTGTGTTTGTGTCTGAATTTTGCTGGTACTGCACTGATTGATGATCATTGATGATCCACCTGACTAGTGTAAATTACAGTTTTATATAACAGAACAAATTTGATATCTGTAAAAGTATTTTTTTAAATTCATGCTTACTAGCTGACACAAAATTTTTAACTGATTTCTCTTCTGAGACACCCACACTGTGTGCAGTTTCATCTCAGCCCACTGTGTGATTCCACATTAAAGGACATTTCTCCACAAATTCAATAAGCTCAGTGGATTATTATAACAGCGTATCAAAAATTCATTTAAGAAATCCTTCTTAGTTATTGACATGAAAATCTCAGTGGATTCTTGATTTTGCTTGTCTACTCTACAGCCTGGATAGTTTCATTTCAAACTGCTGCCGTGTTTCTGCCAAATTAAAAAACAGTTCTACTCAAATTCAACAAGGTTCAGTTAATAAACAATGATTAACAAAAGATTCTGTTCATATTTCATTATATAATTGTGATCCATCAAAAATATTCCTTCTTAGAATCCTTTCTCTTATTGAAGATCGATTTATTTTTCCCATTTTGGTCATTCCTATTAACCCAACCATTTCCTTAATCACTCCCACACCACCGCCCCCAAAACCTTGGGAACACAGAGCAAGGAAAACACAAAGTACAGCAGAAGATGGGGACAATAAATACACACTGGATAATGTGACGAGAGGCAACAGGTGGGAGACATGATGCAGGAGAAAACTACAATAGTCACAGGAAGCAACAGTAAAAACAATAAAACAGGAAAACATGGAGAACAAGGGTTAAATTACATAGAGGGGAAAAGACTGGACAGGGGAACATGAGATAGATAAATGCAAACGAGACTGAAACACTGATGGGAACAAATCAGGATTAACCAAATGGGGGAAATAAAACTCAAAACTAAGTACACAAGACATGAGACGATACAAAAAGAGGAAATGATACACAGAGACATACGCAGACATGTAGAAAACAGAAAGGGAAATATAAGTGAATGGGAAACATGACAGAATCAGACAATGACAGACAAACAGAGAGACAAAGACAGACAAAGGGACATAACTGAAGTTAAGAAAGGGATCACAAAAGCAGATATTTAGTGTTACAAAACCAAGAAGACAAACTACAATATGAAAACAGGGTACATGGGATATAGTAAATCCTAAAGCAAACTATTAACCATCCTTATATACAAAGAGCCAAACTAAAACACAAAAGACTCTCAAAAACAAAAAGGCATCACAAAACCCTGGGGAAAAAACAGCGATCCTAACAAATAGCATTGCAGTGGTTGGAGATGAAACTTTGCTGACATGTAGTAAATGGACTGATTCTTATATAGTGCTTTTCTACTCTCCTGAAGTACTCAAAGCGCTCTATACAACAGGCCTCATTCACACAAGCACTTCTAAACACAAGTGCAAACTAATCTACATTCACACTCCAATGGACGCATCAGAGGGCAACTTGGGGTTAATATCTTGCCCAAGGATATTTAGCATGCAGGCTGGGGAAGCCAAGGATCGAACCACCAACCTTCCAATCAGTAGCTGATCTGCTCTATCACCCGAGTCACAGCCACCCATTACAAGTGGGTGAGACTGGTTCTGATATGGTGCTTTTCTACTCTGAGCATTCAAAGTGCTTTATACAAATGACTCATTCAAGGACTTTTCCTGTGCAGGAGAGTTTTCTATCTTGGGGTTAGTATCTCGTATCAAACAACCAACCTTCCAGTTGGTACGTGACCTGCTCTAACTCCTGAGCTACAGGCAGAAGAGGAGTTTGACTGTTGTCATAAAATTAACAAAGTTTTTTTCCTATTGTTTATTAAATTAATCTCATTAAATTTTAGTAGAACGTTCCTTTTATTTCTCTGAAACCTTGCAGCTTTTGGTGGTTAAACTGCAAATATATAAAGAAGTAACCCAGAGGAAGAATGCAGAGAGACTTTCAGGTCAGCTATCAAGAATCATTTTTATGCATTTTGATGCAATGTTATGATATTTGATGTTGAAATTGATTAGAGATGACCAATTTCATTTCTACAGAATTATGCAGTGTGGGTGTCCAAGAAGATGAATCTGTTCAGAATTTCATGTCAACTATCATATATGATTTAATACACCACCTTCATACACCTACCTGAAACCATTTAAATGACATTATCGAGTTCCTTTGAAGTTTCTCCATTTGAACAGAGTTGTTCTTTAATTTCTCGTGTATCAAGCAGCAGTTTGAGGTGAAACTATGGATGCATGAAATAGCAGCTGAGTCAAATGACAACTGAATTTCGACTATAAAAGATGATTTTCAGAAATATTTTACATTTTTTGAAGTTATTTTAGATTTGAATGAATCATGAATGAAGAAGCATTACCAGAAAAATCAAGAAGAAAAGACAACTTGAGTGAAAAACAAATGACACTGGGGCTTTATTTCTGTTAACTTCCTGAAAATCATGTGTGTTGTTATGTGTGTGATCAGCAAAAAGGTATAAGAAGCAGCACTACCGTAAAACTTAGCGTTGAAGCGCAAGCTTGGCAGATAACGGGTGGCAGGCGTGGCTCACACTTGAAACTCTGAGCTCCGGGTCTTTATAATCACTCTGCAGAGCTCACAGCGACTGCAGGGAGGACAGGAGGGCAGAGCAGACTTTGTGTATCATTTTTTATCATAGATGTAATATAAATTCAACACAGGCCTCTGAGGAAAAGGATTGTGCTACAAACTTTTGTGTCTCTTCCAACAGAAAGTGTCACGGCTGCCGAGGCGAGCCATGTGGTGTTGGAGGAAAAGGAGGACCCAAAATGCAGGCAGTGACTGATGATTCGAGTGACATTTATTTACAAATGGTGGAGTGGCAAAAAACAGGCAGTGAGGGAAGAGAGTTAACAGAACAACCTAAACTGGGAAAACTAAATAACAAACCAGAGAACATACAAACGGGGTGAGAGGCAGAGAGACGCAGATGAGGAACAGGACACCGTGGAACACAGACGAACCGGCAACAGGCAGGAGAACACACAGGGCTTAAATACACACACCAGTAATCAGGGGATGAGAAACAGGAGGGCAACACAGCTGGGAGAAATCAGAGCTGATGGGACAGGGGAAACGTAAACTGAACACACTCACAACAGACGGAGACCTTCACAATAAAACAGGAAACACAGAACCAGACCAGACACTGAACTAAACAGACAGATTCACAAACAGACAGTGTGACACCATGGACAGACGGAGGGAACACAGAGAAGTGGGGGCAGGCAGGCAAAGAACAGAAACCTAACAAATGGCAAATCACAACAGAATACATACTCGGAATGAACAAAAGCATAAGGAAACACAAAACACTGAGTCGGCAGGCTCAGGACCGTGACAGTACCCCCCCCCTCAAGGCTGGGTCCAGACAGCCCAACAGAAACACAAACACAACCAAAAAACAGAAAACGACCCGACCAGGGCGGGCGGTGGGGGTCCAGGACGGAGGGACAGAGTCCAAAAAGGCCCAGATGGCCAAGTTCAGGGGGCCGACCCGGAGGCCGACAGCACAGGAGGCCAAAACAGTTCAGTTCCGGAGGCCGACCATGCGAAAAGCAGCGGTAGCGGGGCAGGTCCGAAGGCGAGCCATGCAGTAGGCAGTGGTGTGGAAACAGCTCTGGGGCCGACCGTGCACACGGCAACGGCAAAACCAATCAGGTGGCCGACCACTTGGAAGGCAGTGGCGGCCACAGAGCAGGTCCGGAGGTCGGCCGCGATACCAGCGGCGGCGACGAACTCTTTCCGGAGGCCGTCCCCGACGGCCATGATGCCAGCTTAGAGGCCTGGAAAACGGCCGGCTGAGGCAAGGCAGAACAGGCCGAGCTGGGTCCAATGACAGTGTGGCAACCGCGGGACCAGACGAGGCGGGACCAGACGAGGCGGAAGCTGGGCCAGGCGAAGACGAGGCTGAAGCTGGGCCAGGCGAAGACGAGGCTGAAGCAGACGAGGCTGAAGCTGGGCCAGGCGACGGCGAGGCTGAAGCAGACGAGGCTGAAGCTGGGCCAGGCGACGGCGAGGCTGAAGCTGGGCCAGGCGACGGCGAGGCTGAAGCTCGAGGTCATCAGGGATCTACTCCTGCCCTAGTAGATCCTCGCCCTCCATCATATTGTCGGCTCCATTCTCCAACTGGTTACCAGGCCCGTCGACCGTTGGAACCAAGTTCCCAGGTCCCTGAGCCACTGGCAGCTCCATTGGGTACTGGACCTCCTCCATCAAGGCAAACTCTGGGTGCTCAAACTCGGTGTCAGACTCTTGGTGCTCATCTGCAGAACTGACTTCCTGGTCACGTAGCCTTGGCTTGGGTGCAGGTATAGACCCCACGCATGGCCTCAAGTTAGATCTGTGGACTCTTTTCACGGGCCCTCCTTCTTGTGGCACTACTGTGTATGTTGTCCCTTGGATATCAACCACTTTATACACAGGGGCTGCCCAGGCATCCTGAATTTTATTCCTTCCTGGTGGTTGGTAACGGAGATACACGAACTGTCCGATGTCAACAGGTGGACAGAACACCTTTCCTTGCTGCTGAACCACTCTCTCTGCAGCCTTCCGTTCAGCAAATTCTCTGGCTCTGGCATGTGCATCCTGGAGACGCTCCTGGTGCACTGCTAACCAGTCCAGTTTGTCATCCTTCACTTCCTCCCGGCCCAACAATGCATCAACGGGTAGATGTGGGTGGACCCCAAACAGCAGGTAATGAGGCGAATACCCTGTGGTCGAGTGCGGTGTGACATTGTAAGCATACACCAGCTCTGACAGATGCTCGGGCCAGCGCCGCTTCTTCTCAGGGGGAAGCGTACGCAAAAGGTTGTGCAAAGTCCTGTTGAACCTCTCACAATGTGGGTTACCCTGAGGGTGGTGGGGTGTTGTACGAGTTTTCTTCACTCCATACAGTTTGCATAGCTCAGCAATCACTGCGCTTTCAAAATTCCTGCCTTGGTCTGAGTGCAGGCGCTCTGGTACCCCATATTTCATGAACCACTCTTTCAGGATAATCTTAGCTGTGGTATCTGCTTTTTGATCTCGTGTGGCAAATGCCTGACTGAACTTGGTGAACACGTCAGTTATTACAAGAACGTTTTCACGACCATCCGTAGCCCGCTCAAGAGTGGTGTAATCAACAGCAACAACTTCAAGTGGGCGGGTAGCTAAAAATGGAGCATGGGGTGCCTGAACTTTGGGTTGAGGCATATTTGTTAACACACACCTCTGACATTTCTTCACCCAGTGCTCAACATCTTCAAACATGCCCCCCCAGAAACATCTTTGTTTCAACAATCCCAGTGTGCGTTCGATTCCCTGGTGTCCCATGTGATCATGCACACTCCTGAGCACTTTTTCTTTAAGGCAGGCAGGTAGTAGCAGCTGATGGCACTGTCCAAGGTGAGCATCCTCAATCACACGGTATAGCAGTCCATCTTTTTCTCTGATCCGAGTCCATTGCTTCAGTAGAGAACGTACCGGTTTAGACAGACCCCCTCTCTCTCTGTAGGTAGGTCTCTTCTGTCTGCACCAAAACTCTTTCAAGACACCAATTGTTGGGTCTGACTCTTGAAAGCGATAGAGTTCTGCATTGGAATAACCAGGCATCGTTGGGGTGTTGCCCAGCACAGCCTCACTGACTGCTTCGTCACCTGGTTCGGAGGCCTGCAGCAGTCTGATCCTACAAGCCTCAACTCCAGCCATGACAAGATCTGAACCTAGACTTGTACCTGCCCTTAGCACATTACATATGGCTATAGAACCATCATATTCTGCATCCTCACTGTCAGGTTCTGCCGTGTCAACTGTTGGTTGCCGAGAGAGGGCATCAGCGGCAGTGTTGCAGCGGCCAGGGCGATACTTGACATCAAAGTCAAACACAGACAGCTGAGCTACCCACCTCTGTTGAATGGCTCCTAAATTAGCAGTGGGCAGGTGACACAGGGGATTGTTATCCGTTATGATTGTGAACTTGGACCCCAGCAGATAACTCCTAAACTTTTCTGTGACCGCCCACTTTAATGCTAGGAGTTCGAGCTTCATGCTGCTAAAGTTTTGATCATTCTTCTCAGCCCCTCTGAGCCTCCTACTAGCATAAGCTATGACTTTATTCCTTCCCCCCTGCTTCTGGGACAGAACAGCACCTAATCCAAGACTGCTAGCATCTGTCTCCAGTGTGAAAGGGAGACTGAAGTCAGCATAGCCTAGAACAGGGGCACTAGTCAACTTTTCCTTAAGCAACTCAAAAGCTTGTAAGCATTGTGGTGTCCAGGCTGAAGCAAAAAGCTGTTTAGCCCTGACAGGACTTATCTCCTTAACACAGACGTTCACTACATCATGGAGTGGCCCCGCAGTTTGGGAAAAGCCCTCAATGAATCTCCTATAGTAGCTGCAAAATCCTAAAAATGACCTTAGCTCTTTCACAGTACTAGGGATGGGCCATTTTGCCAC
The DNA here is from genome assembly GCF_001858045.2 of Oreochromis niloticus. Taxonomy (NCBI): domain Eukaryota; kingdom Metazoa; phylum Chordata; class Actinopteri; order Cichliformes; family Cichlidae; genus Oreochromis; species Oreochromis niloticus. Next base: position 131,872 of record NW_020328518.1, read on the forward strand.
AGCGCTTATCTTGTCAGGATCCGTGCTTATTCCCTGAGCCGACACTTCATGACCGAGAAACTTGACCTTGGGCTGGAGGAAATGGCACTTTTCAACCTTAACCTTCAGCCCCGTATCCCTCAATCTTTTCAATACAGTCTCCAGTCTCACAATGTGATCCTGGAATGTTGTTGAAAACACAAGCAGATCATCCAAGTAGATCAACACAATCTGAAAGACCAAATCACTCATTGTGGCCTGCATAAGACGCTGAAAGGTCGCGGGGGCATTACATAGCCCGAAAGGCATCCTCAAGTATTCATACAGGCCAAATGGTGTGGTAAATGCTGTTTTGTCTCTGTCTTTCTCATGTACCGCTACCTGATGGTAGCCACTGGCAAGATCTATGGTTGAGAAGAACTCTGCACCACTCAAGGCATCCAGGCTCTCCTCAATGCGAGGGAGTGGAAACGCATCACGCCTGGTCTTTGCATTTAGTCTGCGGTAGTCTACACACAGTCTAAGACTCCCATCTGACTTGCGTACCAGAACAACTGGTGAAGCATAGGAACTCGAACTCTCCTGAATCACCCCCTTTCTCAACAGTTCAGAAATGTGCTCCCTGACCTCTTTGTACTGATTTGGTGGAATGCGCCTGTATGGCTGAGAAACAGGGACTTCATCTACAACAGGAATTTCATGCTTCACACGATCAGTGTACCCCAAATCCTCATCATGAAGTGCAAAAACATCCGCATACCTTTTCAAAAGAGTTCTGACCTCGACCCGTTGTTCCGGTGTGCCACCTATGTGTAATCTTCCCAATAAGTCCTGAACGCAGCTGTTGGCCCCCTGACAGTCCTTTTGGTTAAGAGTCACCTCCTCATGGTTGGCAGATATGCGCTCAAATTTCACCTCGCATGGGTCACCCTCAATGCAGCGGCCAGGACTAATGATGCCTAGTCTAGCCTTAGGTGGAAGCCAAACATCCTCTTGTGAGATGTTCATCACCTGTACTGGGAATACCAGGCTGTTAGTTGACACCAGAGTTGGGATCACCAGTAAGCCACCTGGGAGCTGAACATTCCCTGGCTCAACCAACGCACTACCAAACTGCTTGCCATGGCCCCTTGCATAGACAGTGGTCAGGGATGAGGCAGGCACCCGCACTTTGTGTTTGCTTGCAACACAGGCAGTAGACACCTTTTCCACCAGTTCAGCAGCTTGTACGCAGTGGCAGGCCTTCCTCCAGCTGGACTCCAGCTCTCCCCCTAGAGTGGTGTCAAACTCTGAGAGTACTAACTGTCTACATCGTTTTGCAATGTTCATCCCTATAATGCCATGAGGTGACGAATCCAACCATTTGGGACTGTCTCTTTCTGCTTTATCATCTTTGATTATAAGAAAACCACATTCTGGTATAGTGAGCCCCATAACCTGTACATCTAACTCTACATAGCCTAAATAGGGCAGCGGCAACTGGTTGGCTGCTGTGATTTTAAGCCACTTGGCTGTACAGTGCATATCTTCATCTTCTCCCTGGAGATGATTTCTGAAAAAGCTTTCTGCCAAAGTGCTTACATTACTTCCTGTGTCTAGCAGACATCTAAGGGATGCACCACCTATCTGGATATCTACTTCAGGGCACTGACCTACAGCATGTTCTAGAAAATGTTCCTTGGTTAGAGCTTCCTTTGAGCCTTCTGACTTGCCTCGCATTGCCCGGCTCATAGCAATGGAGGGTTCCCGTTTCCCGTTAGCGGTGAATTGGGCATGGTTGCAGACTGGCTCGTAGATTGTCGGGGTGCATTACAGTGCCTGGCCATATGTCCCACCCCTTCACATCGGAGACAAATGGGCTGACCCTCTCTAGTGTACTTAGGCTTGGGCTTAGCTTTAACACCTCTACTGTCTTCGGAACTGGCAGTCTGTGTTGTGAGCTCCCTCACTGCATTAGTTAACTCCCCTATTGCCTTACCCTGTTGTGTGATTATTTTAACCATCTCTTGCAAAGCCATGGTAAAGTCTGTCTGTACATCACTTGTGGAGGTTGTCTTTTCACAGCTTTCATCTGGCCTGTCACTCACTATATTTCTATGTCTTGCTACATTAGTGCTGCGTGGACGATCTTCCATAGTCCACATGATTGCCTCCTCTCTAACATCAAAGAGACTACACTCAGGCTTCTCCCTAGTGAGCCTACGCAGTTCACGCCGGAGATTTGGGGCATGCACACCTTCAATGAACTGATCCCGAAGTGCCAGCTGTGTGTTGGGTACTACATTCGGGGACTGTTGTATTGCAGCATTGAGCAACTGAGAGAGTGCATGTGAATAATCTCGTAGGTCTTCCCCATCTAGTTGGCGGCGTGCATAGAAAGCATGCAAGAGCTGTGGTGTGGTGCGCTTCTCTCTAAATGCCTCCCTCAAATATGAAAAGAGATCACTCGGTTGCTTCACCTGGCCTGCCATACGTAACTTAACTTCCTCTAGGGCAGACCCTTTCAGCTGTGAGAGGATAAAGTCGGTTTGATCCTCTCCACGCAGACCCCTAGTTCTTATTGCTCTTTCCACCTCTTCTATGAATTCATCAACAGTGTAAGCATCTTTTGCTGGTTCCCCACTAAAAGGTACAATCACCTTTTCTCTTGGAATGTACACAACAGATCTGGTTGGAACATTACCCATGTTAGCAATACTAGATATAACAGCATCATGTTTCCTACTCAGTTCGTTAATCTGTGTTTGCAGCTGCACCAACGGGTTACCTGCACTGTCCAACAAAGAGGCAGCTTGACTGTCTTCAGTGGGGATAGCTGCAGCCCCTGAAGGACCTTCCCCCTCGTCCTCTTGTGACATACTGCAATGTCTCTGAGTCTTTACTGCAGCAGATTCCCACAGTCACTTGTAGATGAGATTCAACAGTCCAAAATCTGTGTCAGGCGCCCTCCTCGTCCAACGGCTGAAGCAGGCTCCTGCTGTACCAACTGCCACTGCACAGGACCACCTCAGGACGCCCACACTGCAGTTGCCGCCCTCTGGGAAGGACTGGAATCTTCTCAGCCACTACTGTTGTCTATAAAGTCCCACTCACTGTGTCTCTCTATACTGAAACTCAAAACTAAACTGAGAATCCCACTTCTGACACCAAACTATGTGGCCCGGTCATGGGGAATGAGACAGGACACGGGAAATACTCTTTTGTGGGCTTTTTTATTCTCCGACTGTACTCGGAGAAGCACAGTTTTAATACTGTAGTTTTGAGTGAAACGGCAAAATTTAACTTATCCACTGGCTCAGCCTAAAACTGTCTTTCAGGGTCTGAGACAACAGTAACTATCATAGGTACACATTAAATTCAAACAGTATAGACAACAGTAGTGACCTGTCTAGAAACAAATACAAAAGAAAGAGAAAACAAAACAAATAAACACATTGTTTACATCCCACAATTTCGCAGTTCAACTGGCAATAAAGTACACAGTAAACTCTCTTTTAAACATACACATTTCTATGGGAGAACATCATGAACTCACTTTGGTTTCTCCACACAGCCACTGCTAAGACAAGTACACACACAGGAATCACACAGCAAGTGATCTCCCCTCTGAATCAAACAGAAATATACAGAGTTATGCAAAATGAATAACAGTATAAACTTGACAACTTTGAACTCTGTTATGACACTGTCACTACTCACGCCAACTCGCTCTTCAGTCCCTCTCACAGCACGTGACCATTAAACATACACCCGTCGCGCGTTAAGAACTCTCTTGTGTAGCTAGCCACAGAATCGTTTTCAGCCTCTGACTCTCCAGTGCTCCCGCTCACAGCGCTCAGTGTGACGCAAACTTGAGTGCATGCGTGCTCTGGCTTACAGCGGCTCTTAAAGGGACAGTATACCCCCAAAACGCGAGGTCTAGTCATCACCATGACAACTCTACAACAGACCTCTGGTAGACAGGCAACTAGTCATAAACACAATCCCCTCTTTTTACACCCTTTCCATACATAGTATAAGTTCACTTGGCTACACTAACAAATGGCAAATCACAACAGAATACATACTCGGAATGAACAAAAGCATAAGGAAACACAAAACACTGAGTCGGCAGGCTCAGGACCGTGACAGAAAGTAGAGGAGTGGAGTTACTCAGAGACTGACTGGATTAAACACACCAAAGGTTCATATTCCAGTTGGACCGTATCTCTTACCAAGGTCTGCACCACGTATCAGGATTTGATCTTATTCAGGTAATATCAGGGTTCTTATAGGGGTTTGTTCACAATAGTAACTTATGCAGCTATTTTTCAGTCTCACTGACCAAACTTTTTACAACATGCCGCATTTTTAATAGTAAACTTCTGTTCAGTTCTTTTCCTGTCACACACTCATACATGTGTTTTGTCTGCAGCAGCTGTGTTGTTGTTGTTAGCTTGTATTATCTGTTTAATCTCTTCAACATGGTTTTAGCTTTCTTTGTAAAGTCAGCAGCTCTGTCACTTTTCTCTGACTCCTCTTCTGCTCCACACTCAGCTGACACTCAGTTTCATTTCCACATTCATTAAGTTGTTGTCCAAGCGAATCATAGGCTCCATGATTGGTCAGCAAACTGTGTCCAGGCAGACAGGTTGGATAAGAATAACACATTTATGTTTGATTACGCCCGTTTCCAATTCAGTTCCAATCATTCCTGGCCCCAGGAGGTTGATGAGGGTGGGAGATGGAGGGCAGTGGGTTGTAAGTACAATGTAGATGAGTGGAGGCTTAATGTACTTAAACTTCCAGTCACAGTGAATCAGTGTGTGTCAATGAATGCATCATGTGTGCTTGATGGCTCCATCTAGTGGACTGATAGTAGAAGTAGAGCAGCTGATGGCAGCTTCCTCTGCCTCACACTGCTGTCTGACTGCATTCAGCTGATATTTGGACAGCACACATGATGGAAAGGAGGATTCCAGGTGATGTGCACATGAATGATTTGTGTTTGCTCTGCAGGTGAAGGTAGAAAGTGTGTGTGAGCTGATGTGAGCAGCATGGATCAGTGTGAGGACAGAGAGGAGGGAGTCCCTCCCTCTAAAAGCACTCTGTGTGGGGAACATGAGAGCCAGACCAAAGCTCAGAGGTGAGATGACCATCTCTAACTGTCCATGACTCTTCTCCATGTCACAGCTCAGCACTCACATCACTGCTCCATCATTATTCACACTCATACCTCTGTGTGTGTTGTTTTAAAGCCCAGAGCTGTGGGGCGTACCAGGCTCAGCTGGACATAACCCTAAAACTAATCCAGAACCTGGACCTGAACCCAGCTGTGTTTCCTTAAAGAGCAACGAGTCGAAGGATTTTGGTGTAAACTTTAACAAAAAACTGTTATGTGACAAAGAGTAAGTACATTATTTTTATGAGTTTCAGATTGTTCATCATGTCTTTAATTTAATATTTCCAGTTTTTCCTTCCTATCTCATGAAGCTGTTACATTTATTGTTTTTCTTTTAGGATCAATAAGAGGCCAGAATCTCCTGGACCTGAACCCAGCTGTGTTTCCTTAAAGAGCAACGAGTCGAAGAGTATTGATTTAAACTTTAAAGGATGTTCTTCTGCTGCTGAGAGGTAATGTGTGTCTAGATGTTGTTCCTGACTCTGTATTTTTGAATAAATCCTCATGTTTAATATCAGCTCAGCTCTTTTTCACACACATTTCTATGTTGGTGTGTGAAGCGGTGTGTGTTGGAGTGTTTCCACAAACACAGCAGTCAGAGTGGAAAGAGTGGATGTTGTAGGAGGTGTTTGTGTAGTGAAGAGGCTGAGTGTCTGTAGGACTCCAGCTGCTCCAGCAGGTGTCTCCTTTGTGCTTTGCTTCAAACACAGTGTAGGGAGGAGCTTCCACTCAGGTGTTTCAGGTGTTGCTGGATGGAGGAGGACAAATAGTTTTTCCCTTCAGTGACACTTCAGCAGCTCAATGTTCTGGGGAGATGTTTGTCTTTATGAAGGTTTATGGATTATTGTTCTTACTTTGGTTAAACTGAGCAATACATTTTCCATCTAACATTTAAAGTAAATTTCCAGGTGAAACAAAGATCTGCAGCTGCAGCCTCTGTGATGTTTCACAGTCTGAAAGTAACAAATTCAACCAGAGTTCAAACAAAGGCTTAATATACGTGTGTGTTTGATATAATGCCAACAAGTACAAATAGGTGTTCTTACAGGTCTTAATCACAGAGCTCTGATAAGTCTGCTGACTTTCACAGTCAGCAATTTTGCTGCCTTTTATTCAAAGTCTCCCACATTCATACAGAGCTTTTAACACCAAACTCCTTTACAGTCCTTCTCCTCTCACACACCATCACACGACTGATTTGTCTGCAGCAGCTGTGTTACTGCTAGTATTTTATTATGTGTGTAATCTCCTCATATTGTTCCTGTGGTTTAGTTTGACTTCCTTCTGCAAACTCAGCTGCTCTGTTGCTGATACACGTCTCCATCAATATGATTGATCAGATGCTGCCAACACCATGTGTTTCATGTGAACGCTCAGCTGAAACCCTGGGTTGACTTATCGAGTTAATAACAAGCTTGACGTGACTGTGAATGCTAAAGTGAATCCAGATAAAGGAAAGAGACCCTGCTAATGTTGGACTCACTTCTTAGTGTAGATCCCAGGAGGAAGTTCAACATAGCAGCCATTCTTTGTGCGAGCTCGACCAAACCTGAGACCACAGTGCAGGATAATGATTATCATCTGTCTCTGTCAAGGACATTTAAAATCCACAAATAACAAAAATAATTATATTTGATCATTAAAAATATGTTTTCAATTAAAAAAGCATGAGCACACTGGTGGATTACAGAAACATGAAAACTCGTTAACAGTAAAGTTAATTTAGGCGTAGCATTCTACTTTTAAATACTTTTAAATATTTTTTTGCATTTTTAACAACAAGGTATTGAAGGACATGTCCTGGTCAAAAATGACTCCAAGGTTCCTCACAGCATTACTGGAGGCCAAGGTAATGCCATCCAGAGTAAGAATCTGGTTAGATACCATATTCCTAAGATTTTCAGGGCCGAGTACAATAACCTCAGTTTGATCTGAATTAAGAAGCAGAAAGTTAGCGGCCATCCAGGTCTTTATGTCTTTAAGACATTCCTGCAGTGTAACTCATTGGTGTGTGTTACCTGGCTTCATGGATAGATAGAGCTGGGTGTGCTATGTCTTCTGATGATGCTGCCTTGGTGATTTCAACATCCATGTCTGCTGTGACTCTAAACTTCTGGTCAAGGACTTTTTAAATATTATTGACTCTTTTAACTTGACCCAGTGGGTTACTGGTCCCACGCATGAAAAAGGTCACACACTAGACTTGGAGCTTTCCCACGGGCTGGATGTGTGCATCACTGAAATATCTGAGTTGGGCATCTCCGATCATTTTCCTGTGTTGTTCACTGTAACGCTGCGCTGCTCGGTAGATAAGCCGTGCGCCTCAGCGCGTAAAAAGCGAGCGCTTAATGCTCTAACAGCACCGCTTTTTCTGCTGCCTTCATGGACTCTGGAATAATGAACTCCAGCTGTTAAAGTGTTGAGGACCTTTCGGACACTCTTCATTCTACCTGCACTGATATTTTGGACTCTATTGCTCCGTTCAGGACTCTGCGCGCTCAGCATTTATCAGAGCTGTGGTTGAATGAACATACGCGCTCCCTCAGACGTGACTGTAGACGCGCCGAAAGGAGATGGAAAAAGGACAGATTGTATGTTTCTCTGCAGATTTTAAGGACTTTCTGTCTTTCTTACCAAGAAGCTGTAAAAACTGCAGACACAGTTTGTCTTAAACTTAGTGTCAGTAAACAGTCACAGGCCTCAGGTACTTTTTAATGTCCTCAATCGTTTTCTTCCTTCACGTGATAATGTCGGAGTCATTTCTTCACCAAGTATTTGTGATGATGTTTTAGCATTTTTAACAACAAGGTTCTATCTATTAGGGCTCTTCTCTCGCCGACTGCTGCCTCAGTCCAAGTCTTTCTCCTGTGTGCTCAGCTGTCTTAGAGCAGTTTGATCCCGTCTCCCTTAATGACTTGACTGCAGTAGTTTGTAACCTAAGATCATCACACTGCCCCTCTGATTGTCTCCCCCCAACTACTCTTCCAAGGATTGTCAGGTTGGAGATTGGCCTATAATTAGCTAAGACAGCTGGTCTAGGGATGCTTTTTAAGTAAAGGTTTAACTACAGCCAGCCAGGGATGGGCACCGTTTAGATTTGAAAACCTGCTAAATCAGAATCAGTTGCTGATGATGGCTTTTTTCTTTTACATTAATCATGTATAATCTTAACTCAAAGTGAACATAGACTTGATTGAAGTAACTCAGATCAGCCAATTCAAAATGCTAATTCAATCAACTCTGAGTTTAACGCTAGACTCAGTTTGTTGGCCCTGCACCTTAAAACTATTCCCTGTTGGTCCCTCATGTTTTTTGGATATTGTTTTCACATCTTATGTCACGGCTAGCGGGGCGAGCCGTGTTGAATTTAATAAAGGACCCAAGATGCCGACGCTGCTGTGAAGTGAGTGAGCTTTATTGAAACGGTGAAGTGCAGTGGAGATGGCCTGTGCAGAAGCTAAGATAACCTCTACTGAAAAAACTAAAAAACTAACCTGAAACCTTAAACGGAGACACGGGGAGATAACACAGACGAACCAGCAACAAGCAGGAGAAAACAAAGGGCTCATATACACAAAAGAGCCATCAGGGAATGAGAAAAGGGAGACACAGCAGGATTAACTGGACACAACCAGACAAGGAGAAGCAAAACTAGACACACTAACGTAGGACATGGCTCTGTCAAAATAAAACAGGAAGTGAACACAGAGACACAATACTAACACAGTACAGAGGGAACATAGAAACCAAAACCTCAGAACTAGAAAATCTTAATCAGAATGAAATTGTAACAAAAGACAATAACAATCAAAACAAAACCACTGAGTCCACAGACTCGGGACAGACATCGGCTCAAACTGTGGTCATAAATATTTTGTAAATCAGACTGTGTAGTTGTGAACTGAGTTTTGTAACATTGTAAAACAAAATATCTGAAAAGTTTATGTTTTTGCGTTCATTGATTTGTGTGTGTAAAAATGTAAAAAGTCTAATAAACATTAGAACTACTTTTGCTGACACAAAGTTTGGCGAGCACTGCAAGTTGTCCCTTTAAACCAGTCACTGATATAAAGAGAGCAGCTTGTTCCAGGGCATCTGAGCATGGAGGGAAAGCTTTATGCAGGAGATGGTAAGAGCTGTTGGGACTAAAGAAACTGAGCAGAAAACTACAGACATCTGGAAACTGAGCTGTTAATTCTCAGTGGGATCACCAGGACTAGCAAAGCTTCACCATGACAGTCATCTGATTGACTGAACCCATCCAAACATCACTTCATGGACCTTTAGCTTGTGTCTGTGTGTGGACAGACATAACATGAGCTAATTATTCATTACTCCTCCACAGAGTGGAGCAGGAGAGAGCCGAGGTTTCCACTGGTCAGTCTGCACAGCAACATCAAACACACCTGGACTCTGTGGTTACGGTTTGTAGTACTACGTTTACATTTGTTCTTTTCAGTCACCTCTATGCTGCACTTTGTGGACCAGAGGATTGTCAGTGTGTCCAACATAAATCAGAGTTTGGGCTCCATGATTTCAGTCAGATTGGGGTGACTGTAGCTCAGGAGGTGAGCAGGTCAGCTACTAGTCAGAAGGTTTGTGAATCAAACCCTGGCTGGCAAATGTACTGGGTAACGTACTAAACCCAAGCTGCCCTCTGATGCATCCATCAGAGTGTGAAAGAAAGTATTTAAGCACAGAACAATGTGCTTGGTTGAATGAGGCATGTTGTATAAAATGCTTTGTGTGCACAGAGTATCACAGAGAGCTGTATAAGAACCAGTCCATTTACCACTGGGTAATTCATATAGTCTTCTTTTCCAGCGGCTGGAGGACAACATCACCATGTTTGTGAAGAACGAGCTGAAGAAGATCCAGAAGCTTCTGAGTCCAGATCACCCAGAAACTTTAAAGAGCCAGATGGAGGATGAGGAGATGTTTGAAGGTGAGGATGAAGATGAAAGAAAGAGCTGCAGAGAAGCATTTCTGAAGATCACACTCCACTTCTTGAGGAGACTTAAGCAGCATGAGATGGCTGACCATCTGCAGAGCAGTAAGAGAATTTCTCTAAAGACTGAATATTGATCTTTCCTAATAGCTCAAGAAATGGACCAATAGACATTCATCCTTTCAGGGTACTGAAAAGCTGTGATATTTATTATATAATAATTAATTCTTCTGAATTTCTTACCTTCAGAAATATTTGCTCGACTCTGTAAACGTGAACTTAAAGCCCAACTGAAGCAGAAGTTCCAGTGTGTGTTTGAGGGCATCGCTAAAGCAGGAAGCCCAACCCTTCTGAATCAGATCTACACAGAGCTCTACATCACAGAGGGAGGGACTGCAGAGGTCAATGATGAACATGAGGTCAGACAGATTGAAACAGCATCCAGGAAACCAGACAGACCAGAAACAACCATCAGACAAGAAGACATCTTTAAAGCCTCACCTGGAAGAGACGAACCAATCAGAACAGTGCTGACAAAGGGAGTGGCTGGCATTGGGAAAACAGTCTTAACACAGAAATACAGCCTGGACTGGGCTGAAGACAAAGCCAACCAGGACATCCAGTTCATATTTCCATTCACTTTCAGAGAGCTGAATGTGCTGAAAGAGGAAAAGTTCAGCTTGGTGGGACTTGTTCATCACTTCTTTAATCAAACTAACCAATCAGGAATCTGCAGGCTTGAAGACTTCCAGGTTGTATTCATACTTGATGGTCTGGATGAGTGTCGACTTAATTTGGACTTCAACAAAACTAAAATCCTGACTGAAACCACAAAGTCCACCTCATTGGATGAGCTGCTGACAAACCTCATCAGAGGGAACCTGCTCCCTTCTGCTCGCCTTTGGATAACAACACGACCTGCAGCAGCCAATCAGATCCCTCCTCAGTGTGTCGACATGGTGACAGAGGTCAGAGGGTTCACTGACCCACAGAAGGAGGAGTACTTCAGGAAGAGATTCAGAGATGAGGAGCAGGCCAGAAGGATCATCTCCCACATCAAGAAAGCTCGAAGCCTCCACATCATGTGCCACATCCCAGTCTTCTGCTGGATCACTGCTACAGTTCTGGAGGATGTGCTGGAAACCAGAGAGGGAGGACAGCTGCCCAAGACCCTGACTGAGATGTACATCCACTTCCTGGTGGTTCAGGCCAAAGTGAAGAAGGTCAAGTATGATGGAGGAGCTGAGACAGATCCACACTGGAGTCCAGAGAGCAGGAAGATGATGGAGTCTCTGGGAAAACTGGCTTTTGATCAGCTGCAGAAAGGAAACCTGATCTTCTATGAATCAAACCTGACAGAGTGTGGCATCGATATCAGAGCAGCCTCAGTGTACTCAGGAGTGTTCACACAGGTCTTTAAAGAGGAGAGAGGACTGTACCAGGACAAGGTGTTCTGCTTCATCCATCTGAGTGTTCAGGAGTTTCTGGCTGCTCTTCATGTCCACCTGACCTTCATCAACTCTGAACTCAATCAGCTGGAAGAACAACAAACAACGTCCATGTGGTCTAAATTATTTGATAAACCAAAACTCCAATCTCTCCACCAGAGTGCTGTGAACAAGGCCTTACAGAGTCCAAATGGACACCTGGACTTGTTCCTCCGCTTCCTCCTGGGTCTTTCACTGCAGACCAATCAGACTCTCCTACGAGGTCTGCTGACACAGACAGGAAGTAGCTCACAGACCAATCAGGAAACAGTCCAGTACATCAAGGAGAAGCTCAGTGAGAATCTGTCTGCAGAGAAAAGCATCAATCTGTTCCACTGTCTGAATGAACTGAATGATCGTTCTCTAGTGGAGGAGATCCAACAGTCCCTGAGATCAGGACGTCTCTCCACAGATAAACTGTCTCCTGCTCAGTGGTCAGCTCTGGTCTTCATCTTACTGTCATCAGAAAAAGATCTGGATGTGTTTGACCTGCAGAAATACTCTGCTTCAGAGGAGGCTCTTCTGAGGCTGCTGCCAGTGGTCAAAGCCTCTAAAACAGCTCTGTAAGTTATAAAGTTTTTATTATTTAATTTGGTTGGTATGTTATGGAAAAACACACTGCCATCAACTTCTGTTTGGTTTTTGTCAAAATCACTGTAATATAATCACTGTACCTTTATATACACGTGACTTGTATTAATGCTGCTGCCCTCTTGTGGCTAAAGTGTAATTATGTTATTGTTATTAGGGAGGATTTGAGAGTAACATGCCAAATGAGTCAGCACCTTCACTTTAGCTTAAAAAATCCAAATTCTTATGTCATCAGTTATAGTTGCATGTATTCATTATCATAATTTAACCTTTAATATTGATGTCTTCAATTTATTTTGAGTAAACTAGCAATAATTTTATGGTTGTATTAAATAAATACATCACTAATGAATTATTTATTTCAGTAATTAATTAAAAATGAACATAATTAATTAAAAATTATATTGATAATGAATTATCGGTTAATTTTATTTAAAATAATTAATTATTTATTTATGTACAATTCTAATTAGTTAATGACATATTTAATCAATTATTGGTTTGTTTTCTATTTTAATTATTTTACTGACACATTTAATGAATTATTTAATGATGTATTTATTTAATTCACGTTGCTACTCCTGGCCCTGCATCGCTGTTCATAAATACATTTTATTTGTCAGCTTCACCCATCAAAGTCAGGGGGCGGGGTTAATGCTGATCAAGTCAAAACCATTGCTTTGGTCTGGTGGGCGTTCTTTTAGTGGGCTTTTCTCAATACTAAGTAGGCCCACACACCAGGGTTTGGACATGTGTGGACCCAAACTATACTTAAACTTTACCCTTTTTTGTGTGTCACCAAATACACTTTAATATTTTCTAGACAAGAATGTAGTGGCATAACCTTTGACCTCTTTTGGCTCCAAACAGAAGTGACAGACTTGAGCAGGGTTCATTTAAAGGCTGACAGAAGTGGAGTGGTGACGGGGAGATGTTTGACAGGACAGTGTTTCAGCCTCCACAGGTTCATGTTGTGCTCCATCAGTCAGTGAAGATGAAGTCAGTGCTGATGAGGCTGTAGAGTGTGTGAGGGATGTGAATGAGGATGATGAAGATCTGATGATAGCAGATAAAAACAGGCTGCAGAGACTTTGAGCCATACAGGGCACACAGTGTGTGTACAGAACAGCTGAAATCATTCTGGAGGCCTCACTGGAATATGGAAGCATCACAGTACAGCTTCACTAAAGTCTCTGATATGAGATGAGAAATGAAGCAGCCAGAGCTTTTTCATGAGTGGAAATCCACTGTGACTGTGAGCTGCTGCTACAGCCTCCAGATTAGCCAGCAGCTCATCCTGCTCAACATTTTCTCACCAACTTTAATGGAAGTGTGATGTTTTCAGCTGGAGTGATGGTCAGGGTGGCCTCCCTCTCCTCTTCTTCTCCTCTTCCTCTTTCATTTGTAAAGCCACTTCTGCTGCTTTCATTCATTTGGAAGTCCTGTAGCTGAGTTTGGGAGAGACTAACAGCCTCGGCAGCAGAGGGGAGAAAGGCTGTAACACCACCACTTTACTCTGTTCTACCTGTCACATCATTTTATCAGGAAACAAATATGTTTTTACTATGTTTGTCTTGAAGATGTAAGAAGATCACATGGTGCTTTTTATTATTGTGTTGGTTTGTTTCCTGTCTCTTGGATGGAGCCCAGCTGTGCGTGGCCCCTGGGCCTGTGGTCAGAGTGTGTGCTGGATAATCCGGCCCAGGATGAGGCCAAACTGACATGGGATGAAATGTCTGTCACATAATTGAGCTTAGTGTAGTTTCATTTCTGCACAATTTAAAAACAACCAAAACTTTGTTCTGTCTTTTCTATGTTATACTGTAGACTTTCTTTGATACTGTGTCCAAAAGGAGCAGCTTTTACTTTGAAGGGGAGCCGTCTCTGTTTCCTCTTCAGGTTGGATGATGGAAGCAAATGAGTGTGTGATGTTCTTTCAGTGTTGCACTTTGTAGACGCTCCCTGAGCACTGGTCTCACAGCCAGCTGCACATAGAGACCAGTGTTGTTAGTCCAGGTCAGAAGATGACTTGTTGGAATGAAAATGAGCTTGTAGTTTGTCTGCTTTAATCATGTGACTGGAAAAAGGTGTTGGACTTCAAATATGTCCGTTTCTTTCACACTTCACCTTTAAAAGTGAAGCCTTGTGGTTCCTGGAAGGAAAAACACGACTTTTACAAGTCTTTGTCCTGTTTTTATGATAAATGTACGACTTTAATGTGAAACGTTCAGAGTTTTTTCTCTTGTTGTGTTTGTTTGAAGCTGCTTCCTGTTGGCTTCAGCTGTTTGGAGTTTCCATTTTCTAAACTTCTACATTCTGAACCTTCTTCAGCTCTGAACAGATGATGAAACACTGAATGATTTCAAGCTCACACTTTGTCTAATAAACTTACATCTTTCATTCTTTATACAGATTGAGGGGCTGTGGTTTGCCAGAGATCAGCTGTGATTATCTGGCAGCAGCACTGAAGTCCAACCCCTCCCATCTGAGACAGCTGGACCTGAGTAACAACAACAAGCTGCAGGAATCAGGAGTGAAGCATCTGTCTGATCTTCAGCTGAGTCCAGACTACAGACTGGAGACTCTGGTGTAAGTAGAGTGATGGAGTGAGTGGGTGGTGCTGTCAGCAGTATTGTACTAAACACAGTCAGTATGAAACAAAGATCCAGTGTTTCCTGTAAAGCTGCAGCTTCTCAGTGAAGCTGTGAGAGGAGAATGGTGACAGGCTTCAGGATTGGACACAAACACTTCCTGTTTCTGCCTTTATGGTCACCATAGTAACGGCTGACACGCTCTGATCAAACACTGTCAACAGCCAATCAGCTCTCTGAACAAAGCAGCACGCAGACCAATGACTGCATTCATTTCCAAGTTTAAAGCAGTGAAGAACACAGTCTGTAGGTGAGGAAGACTTTAGTGAGAGCAGATGTTTGGATGGAATTCCTCCAGTTAACAGCTGGAAGCATCCATCTGGATTGTTGGGCTTGTTGTTGGGGTTCCTGCAGAGCTCAGAGTGGACACACCAAGGTTCTTCTAATGAATGAAAGTCCAAACTCAAACTAGGAGGGAAAAACATCTTCATCAACTTCAATAAAAATCCAAAGATTAGAAAAAGTGAAGCAACAATGAGTCCTAGTACAGTCCCAGCACTGAAGTCCCTGCTGCTCTTTATACTGGATGTGCTGCATCACTGACTGACAGCTGATGAAGAGTCTCTGGAAACACTCGTTTATCTCCTCTGCTCTTCCTTCTTCTCTCTGCAGGTGGTGATGATGGTAAACAGGACGGTGTGTGTGCTGAGAGAGGAGCAGCTGTGTCCTGATGATCCAGAGAGGTTGAAGCAGCAGCAGCTTGTGTGTAGAGACGCTCTGACTGGGCCATGTTACTGGGAGGTGGAGAGGAGAGCTTCATCCAGCAGTGACTGACAGAGGAATGAAGTGCAGATGACTGTCAGTGCTGCAGAGTGAACTGCTCTGAGAACAGCTCCACTGTCAGACACAATGTAGAGTCCAGCACCATCCCTGTGTGTCCCTCTGGATCTGACAGAGGATCATCAGTGTATCTGGACTGCTCTGCTGCTGCTCTGTCCTTCTACAGTCTCTGCACAGTCTCTGTCTGACTCTGGCTTCAGACCCTCCTGGATCAAACTCACCTGGAAAGACTTTCAAACATCACTCAATAGATTTGAATACAGAATAGATTTGATATATACTGTAGATGTACTGTAGAGTTGCAGTTTGTCACTTGTAAATACAGTCTGTGAGCAGCTATGAGCTGAAAGATCTTTCTAGAAACACCAAATGTTTTCACTCTTCTGTTGCTTTTTCATATATTTCCACAACATTAATATTGATCCCACCTGTCTCACCTGTTTCATGCTTTTATACATAAGAACAGGACACGTGTGATCTGAGCGCTGCTGTGGTTGCTGTGCTGCACGTCTTCATTTAGATAACAGAGACATCTAGTGGTTCAGAGGGAGAACTGCAGGAGGTGGAGCTGTGTTTTAGCATGGAAAACTTTTTATCTTTTAGGCGCAGATACAAATATGACAAGTATCAGTGTGAGATACAGAAGGTCACATCAGTCAGCAGAGGGAACAGTGATCACACAGCAATGTAAGAATAGAAACATAACAGTGAATCTGGACATGTGTACAGATGGAAGCAAACAAACAGGATGTAACACTACATTAAAGCCACAAATGGGAAGAAAACAAAGCCAAAGGAAAATATATTTGATCTCAGGAATCCAAATCAGATGCTTTAGAGCAGGGGTCGGCAACCCTGGGCACGTGTGTCACAGCTGGCACGTGAAGGGTTAACTGATGGCACGACCATAGCTGGACTGGCCATCGAGCATACCGATGGTGATTTTTCGTTTTTATGGGCCAATGATGTTTTTTTGTAACGGTATAAACGATGGAAGGTGGTGGATTGGCCGGATGCTGGTCGATGTGCAAAAATAAGTCAGTTGTTTGGTGGTGGCTATGGCGGAGCTTCCACAGAGGCAGCAGGTGGATGAGGGAAAGGGGAGGCAGGAGGAGGAGAGACCCGAGGCGGCCGCCGGTCCGAGTGTCAAGTGAACTGAACTTCAGGTAAGAAGTTATGACCTGCAGTCTATCTGGGTCAGATATAAACCAAGTTTAGGTGGCGGGGTTAATGCTGATCAAGTCAAAACCATTGCTTTGGTCTGGTGGGCGTTCTTTTAGTGGGCTTTTCTGTCACGGCCTCCGTGGCAGACTATGATGAGGGGAAGGAGGACCCAAATGCTGGACTCTTTGATGAGCTCAGTGCATTTATTTACAGTGATGCTAAATAATCCGAACAACAATAAATCCCCAGTGCGTTCCCGACTCTGACGTGTCCTCTTGCCAGTGTTAGTGTTCTTTGTCTCCGCTCCTCAGTGTCTGAGCACCCCGTGCTCGCTGCCCTCTCGTCTCCACACTCCTCCTGGGGATAACAAAGAGGCAGCCGTCAGCAACACCACAATGCGGCAGACTAACCTTAACTAACTCACCAAGAGACTAACGTGAAGTTATGCAATGATCCAGCATCGGAGAGAGCTCCACCACACTCCTAAGTAGCTCCTCTGATCAGCTGCAGGTGTGAGTAATTCTCCTCCGTAGGTGTGTCCAGGCTCCTGGCTGACACACACACACACACACACACACACACACACACACACACATACCTAGATACACAAACATGGAAACAGGAGACAGCAGCACCAAAAACACACATGTCCATAACTTCTTACAGGCCCTGGGTCACCCAGACCCCGGTCCCATGACAATTTCTCAAAACTAAGTAGGCCCACACACCAGGGTTTGGACATGTGTGGACCCAAACTATACTTAAACTTTACCCTGTTTTGTGTGTCACCAAATACATTTTAATATCTTCTAGACAAGAATGTAGTGGCATCATCTTTAACCTCCTGAGACCCGAACTCCTCCGTGACATTCATTTTTAATTTCTCTTTGATATTTGGGCTGATTGGGACCTGATGAATGAAACAAAGAATTACCAGATTTTTTTTTTTTGGTTTCTGAGAAAAAATGAGAGCCACATATGAGGATATTGGTCTAAAATTTCGATAGCACAGTGGCAGTATAACATCCTCGTAAGTGGATATCAGGCCCTTGTAGAGCAAAATTTAGTATTTTGGTCTAAACAATCCAAAATGTGATGTCCACATGTGTGGACGCCAGGTCCTAGGAGGTTAAATATCTGCTCACTTTGTCAAAATGAACCTAATCATCTCTGATGAATTCAGTGATGTCTGCCAGCTCACCTTGCAAGTGGTCGAGCTTATATGTTCCTGCAAAAAGTGAGCACGTGTTACTGATAAAAAGTCCAATAGAAGCAAAGTCTAAACTTTGAAAACAAAAAACAAAAACCTGTCTGATTCAGATCTGATCTTTGGGGGGGTTTCAATAAGCAGTGTGACCCGTGTATATGCATTAGGGGTGGGTTTTGATTATCGATTTATCGATTAAAATCGATTCTCGCTTGGATAACATGATATCGATTCATTAAAATCCTGAGTCGATTTTTTAATATAAATTTATTTTGGTCAAAACGCCAGAATCTCAGGTTAAACCTCACAAAGTTTCAACAACCACCAAACAGCTAAAATGAGAGCAGGAACACGGATTCTGCACAAAGACGTAAACACAAAGCGCGGAGCCGCCGACGCATCAGAATCAGTGAGATGTGACTTTCTCACCCGACGGCGCGGACACGAGCTGAAAGCCGACAGCTCGCAGCAGAGTGAAGCTGACCCCCACCCACTTGAAACGTAAAGGAAACAGGCGGAGCGGTTAGTGCTACGTTTGTGCAGATTTGTGCAGGTAAAAGTAGCGTTTGTGCTGCTATGATATGAGATATTCTGTTATGGTGTTACTGCTGAAAAATGTATTTTTCAAATGACCTTTGCTTTGTGTGTTCACTTGTTCAATAAAGTTCTGTTAAAAAAACTCTTATTGTATTTAATGAGCTAAGTGGATTAAAAAAACTTTATTGAAAACTACATTTGAACATTTTACACTCCCATGAACACTTTTGAGAAACGAACAAGCTAGCAGTCTTTTGCATCAAATACAATAAAGTGTCTGAAGGATTCTTAGAACAGCTGTTACATCTGGTTTCTGAACAAGGTCAGCTTACATTTAAAATACTGAGCTTTTAGTTACTGAGTTAATACATGCTACAGCGAACTGTCTGGATCAAAGGGATTTTGTTTCAATGTTAAACATTTTCAAAAATACAGCAATTGCAAATTTGCAAATCCAAGACAAAAGTTTCTAAAGCACTTTAAAACATTTAGTACACTGGACTAAAGTGCTGTACAGTACATGTTGGTGGGTTAAACACTCAGACTCAATTTAATAAAGCTCACAAATTCAATAGCTCCATCTTAAAAACAATAATTCCACAAAATATGAAAGTGTAGATTGGTGGAGAACTTGGGGGAGGGGTTGCTCCTGGCTGAATATATAGGGCAGAAATCATGTTTTGCTCCATTATAATCATAGTGTGTGTTTTTTATTTAGATGCCTGGAAAGCCATCTGTAGACAAGGTTTCCATTTTTGCAATTCTTTGCAATTCAAAAGAGGCCATAGTCCAAAATGGCAAAATAGCCCCTCCAGCTGCACCAGTCTGGAAAGAGCTGAGTCAGCAGCTAGAAGACATGATGTCAGCAAAGGCCCTGTACACCTTTGTGAAGCTAAATAGACACAACATCTGGTCAGCTTTGGAAATCAGTGATCAGGAAAGTAATAGTGAAGGAGAGTTAGAGTCAGGTTGCATTTCTCCTGGACAAGAAAACCTTTGAGGACTGGGTTAAATTTATTCCTGAAAAGGTTGAATACAATGACAAGTTTTCTCCTTCTTAAAAAAGGGAATACACAATTTTGAAGCCTGGCACTTGGACTCATATCATCAACAATCTTATCTGGAAGAAGATCAAAAATACATGTGCACTTGTGTTCTGAAGAGCAAAGGTCCATCCAACTGTCACCAATAATTATCTGGACATCAGAGGCGACTGTAAGGAGAGTCATGTGACAGACAGCCAGCAATCAATAGTCCAATGGTGCTCCAGTGTTTCATGAGAAATACAGATCTCTCCCTGCACACTGGCCACTCCAAGCGGTTCATGTCTGGAAACCTGCGTGAACAGATGGCTAAAGAGCTGTGTGAGGGCAGAATGGAACCGGCTGTATGGAGCTCAGCGAAGGCAGCAGATCTGATGGATGTTGGAGATCCTGAGCCAAGCCACCTTCCAAATTTGGCCACTCTGCGAAAAGCCAAACAAGAGAGAAAAGACTTGGAATTAGGAGATAAGGACCCCATTGCATCCCTGCAATTGTTAAAATATAGTGTTCCTCACAGTGGTAGCATCGAGATATTGGCCTGGACAGGTTTTTCTGTCACTGCTGGAGTCAAACTCAGATGCATGTTTACAAGACATTGTCAAAAAAATCTCCCCCCAACTGTGTGTTTTGATGCAACCAGTTCAGTTGGGAAAAAACTGCTGAGTCCAAATCTGGCAAATCTGGTCATATCTTCCTTTATCAAGGTACTCTGACAGAAAACAATTGGCCCAGTGTCCCAGTGGTGCAAATGCTGTCAGAGAAACATGATTGTTTCTGTTTGTTTGACATGATTGTTTGATGCATTAAAATATGCTACAGCTTTTCCCCAGAACATAAGAATATAATGTTTAGATCCCCTGAGTATTCATTTGCACCACCAGCAGTTTAAAGCTTTTATGAAGCATCAACTGAAAGGTTTGCCACTGAAACTGGCATTTCATTTGACATTCTACTTCAATGAAATGTATAACAAAGCAGTGTGGTCACCAGTGAAATATCTTAGCATCTTTCAATGTGTTTTGTGAGGTTAGAAGATGGACATAATGTCCTGAAAATGTCATTTCCAATGGCCTTCAGAGGATGAATCCTCTGGATGGAAAAACTAAATCTGGTTGTTTGGAAATCTCTGGGAAAACAGTCCTCTGTTTCCTTGATTTGTGACTTTGGTAAACACTTTTCTGATGAGGTTATTGGCTTCAATCACCAGTTTCAAGTGCTCATTTTGCAAATTATGGTCTCCACTGGAGTCAAAAACGGAGCAGTGTACGCTTTAGAGTCCCTCAGTTTCTCAGTCACATAGATGCCTCGTTTATGATACCTGGGCTCAAAAAACAGTGATGCCGACTACAATAATGCTCAATCTGAGGCTTCGTACTGGGACTTTACAAACCATTGCGTGACGTCCAGGTTGCTATTTTCATCTTTTATATACTCCTATGATTTTCAAACATGCATCGTCATGATCAACACACTGCATCAAACTGATATGCCAGTGGGACTAATATTCACTTTCTCCCTGAGATTATTCCTCATATAATAAGACTCACAAGTTACTTGCCTCTCTGGACAGGAATAATGGTCCCTCTCTTCCAAAGCACCAGCATCACAGCAAGTTCAGCCACTGTTGAAGCTGAGTTCAAAAACATAAAACACGGCCTTTTCAAACATGAAAACTTGCCTGTTCGAGTCGATCGCTTCATTGCTCGTCATCTTTCCTTCATCGAGGGAAATATGCGGATTTGTTCTGCAAAAGAAAAGATCAAAGATGAGGCAACAGTGGGATCACTGAAAGTCACAGATGCCAATTCTGGATCCATGACAACTCACAGTGCAGAAGACAAAATAAAAATGGATGCTCACCCGTTTGTGGGATCTGATGCTGCCACAAAAATTCCTCCGGCTGATGAAGATGCAGTTGAGAACTGGAGTGGCCTGGCTGTTCCACCCATAAAGAGGAAGAGGACTTCCTACCTCTCTCCATGTACCGAATGGCTCCATGCAGATGAATCTTTTGAGGCCAAAAGAGTGAAGGTGGGATTATTAAAAAATGGAAACCTTCATCAGCCTATTAGATTAGGGGAATCAACAATCTCTGTGCTCAATACCTGTGCATTTGATGCATTTGATGCTTATGTTGTGCCTTCTGTGACAGCTCCACATTTCAAATTGCTGTTCTGAAGGACAGTGAAAACCCAGTCCTGCAGCTGGTGAAAGCCATTGCCACAGATGGTGTGACCCAGCAAACCTACAGGAGGAGAGCAGAGCTGCTTAGTGTAATGTTTGAAGCTGTCTCGTTGAGGTCTGCTGTGATCCAAATCCATGCTCAGTGCAATATCTCCGCTGTAATTGCTAAGACAATGAGGAACATCTCAAGTGTTTATTTTACCAAACACTGCTCTTCTAGCACTGCTACCTCAGCAAAGGGATGACAAGGGAAGTGCCATTTGTTTCTCCTGCCTTCTCTGTCCTCAAAGAGTCTGCTATGGCTCATCCTGGCACTGCTGTGGAAGCAGGACTTGGCCTACCTGAGTCTACCTGCCTCAGGCCACTCTCCAATCCATCTCTGTGTCCATCAGAAGTCCAAGCAGAAGACAGCACCACAGGAAATGAGCTCTGTGCAGGGACAGTTACTCACAGCTACAACATTGGAGATATCGTGTGGATTGATACTGACCTGGCAAACCAAACACTGAATGAATTTCCCTCCAACCTGGTTCTCCCCTGCATTATTCGCTTGCTTGTTACGCACAAGTCTACCGTTCTTACAGCCTGTCGGACGCTGTTTTGTTTTTTCCTTTAACTTACTTCTGAAAACAAAGCCTCATTTCTGCCGTTCAACACTGAACAAATTTAAACTTTTTAAAATTATGCAAAATTGCAAAATGCTCAGCTGTGTCTCTAAAACCTCTGTAACTTTGCTCTGCTTCACGTCAACAGCATCAGGTAATGTTCATATGTTCATTAATGGTTTTCTTTCGTTTTTGATGTACTGCAGAATATTTGTATAAAATCCCAGGACAGGAAAACCTTCATGTTTTTCTGTTTTATCCTCAGCTACTTTGACACAAAGGCATCTGCTGTGATGCTCACACCTTTGATTATGTCTCGCAAGTGTCAGATTTCTTTTTATAGATATAAAAACATAGAAATGTACTGATGCATGACCTGAATTATAATATTTCTGACTGTCTGAGGCAAAATTTCCTCGATTCAAATTGAATCAAATTGAATGGAATCGTGGATCGAATCGATTCAGCCCTAATATGCATGTTTTAATAAAAGAGATAATGTTGGTGTTTCAGTCATGTAGTAACTGTTAGCTTTAACTGTACAAGGCTTGTTAGACATAATGAAACACATCGTACAGATTTCTGGATGTTAGACTATAATTTTTATTATGATTATTAATCTTGAGTCTAAAAAGTCAGTCAAGTATATCCAGGATATCTTTCTGTTAACTGGAGTCACTGACCCTAACACTGGGACCAGGATAAGCGGTCGCATGAAGCTGGTTATCAGCTGACAATCTTATTATTTAATTAATTTCATTAAGTTATTTAATTTTTCCTCTACATTTCCCCTGAAATGAAGGGATTGTGTTAAACATGCTTTAGTTCCTCACATTTTTCTGCAATCTCTTTGTTCAACCCCCTGAATTAAAGCTGAAAGTCTGCACTTCAAACACATCTGAGTTGTTTCATTTAAAATTGATTTTAGTGTGTGTACAGAACCAAAATTAGAAATTAAGTTCTCTCTGTCCAGATATTTATGGACCTAACTGTATAATCTATACAGCACGTAAAAAATGCTATAAATAAAGAAGTCTGTGAAAATGTGGCGCTTCCAGGTCAATTTAAACTGAAGTGATATAATCTTCTCCCCACAGTTTGAGTTTGTATTGTCTCAGCTGCAGACAGACGCTGATATAAATTTGGAGGTGCCAACCACTATTAATATTATTAGTTATAAGGACACCTTCCTGCCTTTAGTCTTATTCATGATGATTATTAGTTGTCTTCTAATGTCCAGAAGTCTGTATGATGTGTTTCATAGTTTCTAACAAGCCTTTTAAACTTAAGTTACTGCATTGCTGAAACACCAACATCTGCTTATTGAACAAAAAACAACCAAAAGACCACACATCTGATTTAATTTTTATTTTAATAGACTTCAAACATTGTACCAGATAACTGGCCTCAGAATATAATTGAATAAACATTTTTAAAAACGATAACCTAATCCTGTCTTGACAGGCTGAGCTCTTCAGTATCCACCAACAGCATCGTCATGCTGAGTCAGACGTTTCTGCTCCTGGTGGAAATACTCTTCCTCTTTCCACATTGTATCAAATGTTTTTAAATGTTAGTTTCAATTTAAAATTAAAGATTAAAAAAAGTGTAACACATGTAAACATCAGATAATTAAGACAAGCGAATGGTTCAGTTCCACATGTGCTCCGCTGAGACATTAAACTTCAGTAAAATTATGCAGCTATGAAACAACTTTAATCTAAAACAAACTGATTTGCTCAGGAGCAAAAACAGTGAAGTAAGTGAGTGTAAGTGAGTGAGCTGTGCTGGTGACTGGATATCAGATTTCCAGTCATTAGAGCAGATAAGTGGCAGAACTATATTACTGAGGTACAAGTTTACTTATTTAATTGATGTCTGTCAATAAATCTATTTAATTTAAATGCAAATAGCCCAAATCCTTATTAAAGCATCAGGTTCACTTATAAAGTATTCTGTAGTTATCTTAGTGTCCATCGCCCTTCCCAACATGGGAATAAAGCAGCTGTGAGAGAATTAAACATTAATGAATCAACGGTACGGAAGTGGAGGAAGCAAGAAGAATGAGCTGAGTAAAGTTTGACTTATGCAACATTTTTGTTTCACTTAATGTGCCTTATAATCCAGTGAGCCTTATGGTCTGTAAAATATGGTGCATTTGCAAATTGTGTGCACAATATTGGAACTAAATTATTTTATATTGACAAACATTAAACTGTGACTGTCACCAGGTAATGTGGGCGTGTTTCCTGAATAAGCAGCAGGTGTTAAACAGCTGACAGGTGAACAGGATGCATGCAGGTAAACTCGAGGGCCCTTCGAGCTGATCAGTGGTGTCGTGAGGAAAGTTTCAGCTCATTATTCATGTTACAGAAACACAGAGGTACGAGACCAGGCAGAAGACTTTCTGATTATTTGTTTTTAGTTAAAATAATTCCATTGTTGTCTAGTGATGGTGTGGTAAAGCTCTGTGAATGTGTCACATTTTTCTGATCACACAAAGCCTCGTTCAACTGCTTATTATGAAGAACTGACATCTGCTGGTCATTTAATGTTCAGCAGCACTGCTGTGAGAATACCTGCAGGATACATACCAGTGGATATGTAAGCACATGCACAGCTGCAGGGCTAGAAGGGCCCAAATGAATTAAATAAATAGATTCTTAAATATATAATTAAATGTGTCAATAAGTGATTAATTAAATATATTTAAAAATCAATAAATTTGAAATTAATTTATTGGAAATTACATGGCATGAAATCAATGATGTATGTATTTAATTTATCAAGTATTTTGAACTTAATCCATTAATGACATTTAATTAATTATTTAATGATGACTAATTGATTAATTATTGATGATTAATTAACCCTCCACATGATTTAACCTCTATAGAGATGATATTTTATCTAGATCATGTATTTTTCAAAGGTTCAGACCAGAAAGTTTAACATTATTATTTTTCTCTTTATTGTCTCTCAGATCGAGTGTCTGTAATCTCTCAGAGGGAAGCTGTGAAACTCTGTCTTCACTACTCAGCTCCCAGCCCTCTAGTTTGAGACAGCTTGACCTGAGTAACAATGACCTGAAGGACTCTGGAGTGAAAGTTTTGTCTTCTGGACTGAAAAGTCCATATTGTGAACTGGAAACACTCAGGTCAGCGTTCTTGAAATGTTCAGTAGATGAGGTTTAGAGGTTTACAGTCTAAGGTTTAGATTGACTAATGGCTATTTTTAACTCCTGTTTCATTTTTGGCTGCAATTTCCTGTTTGCATTTAGCTATTTTGCTTTTCTCTGATAGTATTTGTCATGTCTGCAGGCTGTCAGGCTGCCTGATCACAGAGGAAGGTTGCAAGTCTCTGGTCTCAGCTTTTAGCTCCAGTTCTTCCCATCTGAAAGAGCTGGACCTGAGCTACAATAACCCAGGAGAGGCAGGAGTGAAGATGCTTGAGCAGCTAAGACTGGACACTCTGAGGTATGTAGATGGCCGTTACAGCCACAAACAGTGTCTGACAGATGAGGAAACTGGCTCTGTCTGATTACTTAATGCTGGAAACCAGTGTTATTTGAACAATCACACATATAGGAACCTTTTTCCCATTCTTGTCTAACATAAACAGTAGATGTCTGTATGGGGTCTCAAAGGACAAAATCTCTGTCAGCAACAACGGTGCAGCCTGTTCAAACTGATCTCTGGAAAGGAACTGACATTTTCACTCTTTATTTATTTTAAGTTTCATCTGTGTGCAGAGACCATGTCCAGGACATGTTTAGCCTGGCCCAGCATGAACTAGAATTAGGGGGAAGTTGTTTCCCCAGCTTAGAAAAACATATTAGTAAAAGTAAATGGATTACTAGGTCACTCAACTTAACTGGCCACCTACTAAAATGGGCTATTTTGCACTGCTAGTTTGCTGCTTCTGAGCGTTTACTACTGAAACTTGTTTGTGCTAAAATATCAAATTAATCTTCTGGACTGAAGAAAATATATAAATAAATATATTCATCACATGCATCAAATCACAACCTCCTCCTGCAAGAGTGCAGCATTGTGATTGGTTGATGCTGTTTCCATCATTTATGTTTGTTTACCTTCAACAAATTTGCTCACAGAGCATTTATTAATAAGAAGGATTATTAATAAACATCTTTCTCTGCTGCTTTTGGTGGAGTGAAACAATAACTCCTATCTCCAGAGGTCCACAGGTCCACTGGCACCTGGTCCTAACTTCACCCACGTCTGCACCCTCAGACATCCCACTGTGGAGGCATCCTGGCCTGGACCAGTGGCTGCCCTTGTGAGACAGACTTTATGGTCACAAACAGCCCTAATCTGAGAATGAAGGCTCCTTTACATAGAAAGCAGTATGTGGTGTGATGACCGCTGCATTAGCTCAAAATATGTGATGCACTGTGAATGTGAGAGTGAATGAATAGTGGCATTGTAAAGCGCTTTGGGTGCCTTGAAAAGCGCTATATGAAATCCAATCCATTTTTATTATCATTATTATTATTATTATTATCGTCATCATGTCAGGAGTCATCATCAAAGTGTCAATCAATGAACAGATGATGGATCAATAACTGCAGCTGGATTGTGTTTGTTAGAAAAATTCTTACCTAGTCTAATTCATAATGATCAAACAGGTTTTATTCGAGAGCGCCAAATACAAGATAATGTACGACGGACATTACAAATTATTAACCATATTCAAAAGAATAAAAGAGAAGCAATGGTAATCAGTATCGACGCAGAAAAAGCATTCGATTCTGTTATTTGGAACTTTCTTTACCGAGTCTTGCATAGATTTGGTTTGCATGAAAATATAATTAAGACAATACAGGCACTTTATGATAACCCTACGGCAAGGATTAAAATTAATGGCTACCTATCAAATAGTATTAAGCTGCAAAGAGGAACAAGGCAGGGCTGTGCGTGCTCACCATTATTATTCGCGTTATATCTGGAACCATTGGCTCAATATATAAGGCAAAACAAAGAAGTAGAAGGTATTAACATCCATGAGAAGGAGCATAAATTAGCCTGCTATGCAGATGATATTTTAATTTTTTTGGGTCAACCATCAAACTCTCTACCTAAATTAATGCAATCATTTGAATACTTTGGTCGACTATCAGGATATAAAGTTAATATGAGTAAAACACAGTTGCTTAAGTACAACTATATTCCATCAGAAGAAATTAAAAATAAGTACCAATTAGCATGGCAAACAGAGTACTTTAAATATCTGGGAGTCATAATACCTAAGGATCTTACAGAACTATCAGAACGAAATTACTAACCAATACAAAAGAAAATTAATGAAGATATAGCAAGATGGAATCTAATTCCATATTTAAGTTTATATTCGAGTATAGATTCAATTAAAATTAATATACTTCCTAAATTAATATATTTATTTCAAACATTACCAATAGAAATTAACCAGAAACAATTTAATGAATGGGATAAAATTTTGTCAAGACACATATGGCAAGGAAAAAGGCCCCGAATTAGATTTAAAACCTTATAATTTAACAAAGGAAAAGGGGGGTGGGGCTTACCTTCTCTTAGGGAATATTATTGGGCAGCACAATTAAGGCCTATGATATGCTGGTGTAATCCTTCATATGTTGCTCAATGGAAAGACATTGAGGAGGGTCTGACTTCCATCATCATCATCATCGTTTATTTATATAGCACTTTAAAAACACACAAGGCTGACCAAAGTGCTGAACAATAAAACATAATAGATACCATAAGAATAATAAATACAATAAAATAATGAACATAGCAAAAACAATAAAATATAAGTAAATACAAGTCAGTCAACCACTGAGTCAAAAGCCAGTAAATAAAAATGCGTTTTCAATCTGGATTTAAAAACCATCACCGATGTCGATTGCCTAATGTGAAGAGGAAGATTATTCCAAAGCTTAGGAGCCACAATAGAGAACGCTCGGTCTCCTCTCAGTTTCAACCGCGATTTGGGGACTGAGAGCAACAACTGCTCAGCTGACCGGAGCGAGCGAGTGGGGACATAGGGCTTCAGCAAATCAGACAAATATGCAGGTGCCAGACCATTTAAAGATTTAAAAACCAATAAAAGAACTTTAAAATGAATCCTAAATTCAATTGGAAGCCAGTGCAGGGAGGCCAGGACCGGAGTAATGTGCTCAAATTTCCTTTTACCAGATAAAAACCGTGCTGCAGCATTCTGTACTAGTTGCAGGCGTGTCAGAGTGCCCAGTCCAACCCCTATTAAAAGGGAGTTACAATAATCCAAGCGTGAGGTTATAAAAGCATGGATAACAGTCTCCAAGTCACGTCTTGAAAGAAAAGGTTTAACCTTCGACAGACGCCTGAGGTGATAGAATGACGATTTCAATGACTTCCATCCCAATACAAGCTATTATAGCAGACAGCAGCCTGCAAGATTTAATAAAAACTACTGAAAATCCATGGATCAAGTTGACTTTTAAAATTTGGGAAACAGTAATAAAAGAATATAAACTAGAACAGGATATAGCAACTCTTAAATGGTGTGCATATGACACACATTTTGCTCCAAATAAATTGGACACCAGATTCAAAGATTGGACAAATAAAGGATTAACGGCTTTATGTACGGTAATGGAGGAAGGGAGACTAATTAGTTTTGATAAAATGAAAGAGAAATATTCATTAGAAACACAGGATTTTTATAGATATCTACAGATGAGGCATTTTGTCAACAAAAAGATAAAAGTTAAGGCTGAATTAAGTAAACAGCTGCTAGACGTATTTAAAAGGGCATACAGTTCAAACGACTCTTGGTGGCGCTGTCACTTGGTGTTCGCTCGCTCTGTGGTAGAGTATCACTTCCTGTTCCTGCTCAAACACAGTGGTGTCTCTGAGTAGCTTTTCTGCTTAGCAATTTAATTAAAAACTTTTAGATACATTCCTTCTTCATAGTATAATCTTCACGTGCTTCATCTGAAGCACACTTTCTGTGTGCTCACTACCTAATTTATAGCCAAAGTATTCACTCACTGTCTCTTTACTGTTTCGCTAGCTTAGCTCGTAGCCGACTTGTTAGCACCATGGCTACTTCACCTGTCCCTCCTGCACTTTCCTGCTCATTGTGTCAGCTGTTTAGCTACTCCTCGGCCTCCTTTAGCAGTAATGATACCTGTAACAAATGTAGCATATTTGCAGCTCTGGAGGCCAGGATTACTGAATTGGAGACTCGGCTTCGCACCCTTCATTCACCCGTAGCTAGCCAGGCCCCTGTAGCTGGTGCAGCCGAAGATAGCGTAGGCCCCGCTAGCTGTTCCCCGGCAGACCCCAAGCAGCTGGGGAAAGAGGGCGGCTGGGTGACGGTGAGGAGGAAGCATAGTCTTAAACAGAAGCCCCAGGTACACCACCAACCTGTTCATGTGTCTAACCGTTTTTCCCCACTCGGCGACACACCCGCCGGGGGTCAAACTCTGGTAATTGGTGATTCTGTTCTCAGACATGTGAAGCTAGAGACACCGGCAACCATAGTCAATTGTCTTCCAGGGGCCAGAGCAGGCGACATTGAAGGAAATTTAAAACTGCTGGCTGAGGGTAAACGTAAATACAGTAAGATCATAATTCACGTCGGCAGTAATGACACCCGGTTACGCCAATCGGAGGTCACTAAAATCAATATTGAATCGGTGTGTAACTTTGCCAAAACAATGTCGGACTCTGTAGTTTTCTCTGGTCCCCTCCCCAATCAGACCAGGAGTGACATGTTTAGCCGCATGTTCTCCTTAAATTGCTGGCTGTCTGAGTGGTGTCCCAGAAACGATGTGGGCTTCATAGATAATTGGCAAACCTTCTGGAGGAAACCTGGTCTTGTTAGGAGAGACGGCATCCATCCCACTTTGGATGGAGCAGCTCTCATTTCTAGAAATATGGACCAATTTATTAAACCCCCCAAAATATGACTATCCAGAGTTGGGACCAGGAAGCAGAGTTGCAGTCTTACACGCCTCTCTGCAGCTTCTCTCCTCCTGCTACCCCCCCAAAAACCCATCTCCATTGAGACTGTGTCAGCTCCCAAACAGACAAAAAACAAACCAAAACCAGCAATAAACAACTTAAACATAAAAAATCACAAAGAAAGAACAATACAGTATCCACATCTGAACCAAAGAGTAAAACAGTGAAATGTGGATTATTAAATATTAGGTCTCTCTCCTCCAAGTCTCTGTTAGTACATGACTTAATAATTGATCAACAAATCGATTTACTCTGCCTTACAGAAACCTGGTTGCAGCAGGATGATTATGTTAGTTTAAATGAATCAACACCCCCGAGTCATTCTAACTACCAGAAATCTCGAAGCACAGGCCGAGGGGGCGGTGTGGCAGCAATTTTTCACACCAGCCTATTAATTAACGAAAGACCAAGACAGACTTTTAATTCATTTGAAAGCCTGATGCTTAGCCTCGTCCACCCCAGCTGTAAAACTCAGAAACCAGTCTTACTTGTTATCATCTATCGTCCACCTGGGCCTTACACAGAGTTTCTCTCTGATTTCTCAGACTTTTTATCTGATTTAGTGCTCAGCTCAGATAAAATAATTATTGTGGGTGATTTTAACATCCATGTAGATGCTAAAAATGACAGCCTCAACATGGCATTTAATCTGTTATTAGACTCAATTGGCTTCTCTCAAAATGTAAAAGAACCCACCCACCACTTTAATCACACTCTAGATCTTGTTTTAACATATGGCATAGAAACTGAACATTTAACAGTGTTTCCTGAAAACCCTCTGCTGTCTGATCATTTCCTGATAACATTTACATTACAATAATTGATTACACAGCAGTGGAGAGTAGACTTTATCACAGTAGATGTCTTTCTGAAAGTGCTGTAACTAAGTTTAAGAATATAATCCACCCACTGTCATCATCTTCAATGCCCTGTACCAACATAGAGCAGAGCAGCTACCTGAACGCTACTCCAACAAAGGTCGATTATCTTGTTAATAATTTTACCTCCTCACTACGTACGACTCTGGATACTGTAGCTCCTGTGAAAACTAAGGCCTCAAATCAGAAGTACCTGACTCCGTGGTATAATTCTCAAACACGTAGCCTAAAGCAGATAACTCGTAAGCTGGAGAGGAAATGGCGTGTCACAAATTTAGAGGATCATCATTTAGCCTGGAGAAATAGTTTGCTGCTTTATAAGAAAGCCCTCCGCAAAGCCAGAACATCTTACTATTCGTCACTGATTGAAGAAAATAAGAACAACCCCAGGTTTCTCTTCAGCACTGTAGCCAGGCTGACAAAAAGTCAGAGCTCTACTGAGCCAACCATCCCTTTAACGTTAACTAGTAATGACTTCATGAACTTCTTCACAAATAAAATTCTTATCATTAGAGAAAAAATTACCAATAATCATCCCACAGATGTAATATTATCTACAGCTACTTTTAGTACCATTGATGTTAAGTTAGACTCTTTTTCTCCAATTGATCTTTCTGAGTTAAGTTCAATAATTAATTCCTCCAAACCATCAACGTGTCTTTTAGACCCCATTCCTACAAAACTGCTCAAAGAAGTCCTGCCATTAATTAATTCTTCAATCTTAAATATGATCAACCTATCTCTAATAATCGGCTATGTACCACAGGCCTTCAAGGTGGCTGTAGTTAAACCTTTACTTAAAAAGCCATCTCTAGACCCAGCTGTCTTAGCTAATTATAGGCCAATCTCCAACCTTCCTTTCATATCAAACATCCTTGAAAGAGTAGTTGTCAAACAGCTAACAGATCATCTGCAGAGGAATGGCTTATTTGAAGAGTTTCAGTCAGGTTTCAGAGCTCATCACAGCACAGAAACAGCTTTAGTGAAGGTTACAAATGATCTTCTTATGGCCTCTGACAGTGGACTCATCTCTGTGCTTGTCCTGCTAGACCTCAGTGCTGCGTTTGATACTGTCGACCATAATATCCTATTAGAGCGATTAGAACATGCTGTAGGTATTACAGGTACTGCACTGCAGTGGTTTGTATCATATCTATCTAATAGACTCCAATTTGTACATGTAAATGGAGAGTCCTCTTCACACACCAAGGTCAATTATGGTGTTCCACAGGGTTCAGTGCTAGGACCAATTCTGTTTACATTATACATGCTTCCCTTAGGCAGCATTATTAGAAGACATAGCATAAATTTTCACTGCTATGCAGATGACACGCAGCTCTATCTATCCATGAAGCCAGGTAACACACACCAATTAGTTAAACTGCAGGAATGTCTTAAAGACATAAAGACCTGGATGGCCGCTAACTTTCTGCTTCTTAATTCAGATAAAACTGAGGTTATTGTACTCGGCCCTGAAAATCTTAGAAATATGGTATCTAAGCAGATTCTTACTCTGGATGGCATTACCTTGGCCTCCAGTAACGCTGTGAGGAACCTTGGAGTCATTTTTGACCAGGACATGTCCTTCAATGCACATATTAAACAAATATGTAAGACTGCTTTCTTCAATTTGCACAACATCTCTAAAATTAGAAATATCCTGTCTCAGAGTGACGCTGAAAAACTAGTTCATGCATTTATTACTTCCAGGCTGGACTACTGTAATTCTTTATTATCAGGATGTCCTAAAAACTCGCTGAAAAGTCTTCAGCTAATCCAAAATGCTGCAGCAAGAGTCCTGACAGGGACTAGAAAGAGAGAGCATATTTCTCCTGTTTTGGCTTCCCTTCATTGGCTTCCTGTTAAATCCAGAATTGAATTCAAAATCCTGCTCCTCACATACAAGGTCTTAAATAATCAGGCCCCATCTTATCTTAATGACCTTGTAGTACCATATCACCCTATTAGAGCACTTCGCTCTCGCTCTGCAGGCTTACTTGTTGTTCCTAGAGTATTTAAAAGTAGAATGGGAGGCAGAGCCTTCAGTTTTCAGGCCCCTCTTCTGTGGAACCAGCTTCCAGTTTGGATTCGGGAGACAGACACTATCTCTACTTTCAAGATTAGGCTTCAAACTTTCCTTTTTGCTAAAGCATATAGTTAGGGCTGGACCAGGTGACCCTGAATCCTCCCTTAGTTATGCTGCAATAGACGTAGGCTGCCGGGGATTCCCATGATGCATTGAGTTTTTCCTTTCCAGTCACCTTTCTCACTCACTATGTGTTAATAGACCTCTCTGCATCGAATCATATCTGTTATTAATCTCTGTCTCTCTTCCACAGCATGTCTTTATCCTGTTTTCCTTCTCTCACCCCAACCGGTCGCAGCAGATGGCCCCGCCCCTCCCTGAGCCTGGTTCTGCCGGAGGTTTCTTCCTGTTAAAAGGGAGTTTTTCCTTCCCACTGTCGCCAAAGTGCTTGCTCATAGGGGATCATATGATTGTTGGGTTTTTCTCTGTATTTATTATTGTGCGATCTACTGTACAATATAAAGCGCCTTGAGGCGACTTCTGTTGTGATTTGGCGCTATATAAATAAAATTGAATTGAATTGAAAATAAAAACAGAGGTATTATAGGTTACCTCTATAAAGCATTAACAAATATGAAATTACACTCAACTTTATATATCAAAACAAAATGGGAAATGGAGGGAGGAATAGAAATAAAGGAGGAAGAATGGACAACAATATGGGCATATCGATGGAAATGTAGCAGCTCACAGAGCTGGAGGGAATTTGGGTGGAAATGTCTGACAAGATATTTTATTACACCTCACCAAACATCTCACTATGAAGGTAACCCTTCCGCCTGCTGGAGAAATTGTGGAAATACAGATGCAAATCACTATCATATTTTCTGGGACTGTCATGTCATTAAAACTTATTGGAAGGGAATACATGCAGCAATACAAGAGACATTTGAAAGATATCTAGCTTTGGCAAGTAAAACTCTATTTTTTGGACTTATGCCAGAAGGATGGACAAAGAACGATAAATATTTGTTTAATATTTTACTGGCAGCAGGCAAAAAAGCCATCACAAAAAAATGGCTCTCTTCTGAGAGCCCAACTATGAACATGCGGATGAACATCACAATGGACATTTACAGAATGGAGAAAATGACAGTAGATGTGAACTACAAGAGGGACCTGTTTGTAACATGATGGAAGAAATGGATGGACTACATTAAAAAACGCAGGCCAGTACTTGCTTTAGATTTTGACTTTGTTAACTATTAGAAGACTAGAGGAAATATTAATTATATTAATGGAAACAAAAACACACTCCCTAGATGCTTTTTTTTTCTCCTTTTGTATTTATTTATTTTTTCTGTTTTGCTTGTCTTTCTCTTATTTTTTTTCTTCTTCTTTTTTCCATTCTTTTCGCATGGGTATTTTAGTTGTTTAAATATAGAAAAAAAATAAAAATACATGTAGTGACAAATTGCTGAACTTGATGGTATTGTACAGTGATTCCAAAATGTTAAGAAAAAAAAAGAAAAAAAAAAAGAAAAAGTCGATGTTGCAGGTGACTTTAATATGGTACCAGATGAAAAACAGGATAGATTTCCAACTACATATAACTCTTCTCATTTTAACCAAATAATGGATTTCTCCTGCACCCTCCTAATCGATATCTGGCGTAACCCAGAAAAACTGCATTACACCTGGAGTAATTCTGAGCGCTCTCAACGCTCAAGACTAGATTATTGCTTAATAACTGGTAGTCTTTTCCCCCTATCATCCAACTGTAAGCTTCTTCACTCCCCTGTTACTGACCATTGTGCCATAACACTTTCAATCTCCCCGGATAATAGATCATCAGAACCGAAGAATTCTCACTGGAAGTTTAACAGTAACCTCTTAAGAAGCTCATCTTTTTGTATAAAAATTAAATCCTTAATAGGAGAGGTAAAAGCAATGGAGGATTTTTCTTCTACTAGTAAATGGGAATGGCTGAAGTTTAATGTCAGAAAAATTGCCAGTGAAGAAGGAAAATTAATGGCTAATAAAAGGAGACAGAAACAGGCTGAAATCACCGCAAAAATAAGTTCATTGTGCAATTTATCACATCTGACAGAGGAAAACTCTATAGAACTAAACCAGTTGCAGTACAAACTAGATGAACTTTATATAGACAAAGCAAAAGGTGCCTTCATTCGTTCAAGGGCAAAATGGATTGAGGAGGGGGGAAAGAATTCTACTTATTTCTTTAATCTGGAGAAAACTAGACAAACAAAAACAACTATAATGAAGTTACAAATTAATAATACCCTGACTGAAGACCAACAGACTATAAACAACTATATTACAGAGTTCTATTCAGCCCTCTACACTACAAATTATTCCAGTTCGGAGACTAATTCTTTTTTTTAGCTCTCTCCATGAAAAAATTCCTCAAATTGACACACACTTTAAAAATCTCAATGAGTCTGAAATTACTTTAGCTGAATTGGATACTGCTGTTTCCCAAATGGCGAGTTGTAAATCACCAGGTCCTGACGGAATCACAATTGAATTTTACAGACATTTCTGGAATGACATTAAAGATTTATTACTAGAGGTATTTAATGAATGTATAAAGGTGTGTAGCATCGCTAACTAGCTAGCAACAAGCCCCCAACACATTATTGTGTATGTTAGCGGCTAATCTAGCAAACAAATTAAACCATCAGCAAAAAAATGGATCAGCCGGGCTACGTAAAAAGTGTAGGGGGGCGTGTTTGCGGTCATGTCCAGCGGGTGTGTGGGCGGGAACGTGACGCAGTCGCTCCACCTCAAGTCACTACTGCGCAGACTCTGGCTCCAAAAATGCAAGATGGCAGCCTCCACAAGCGGGATATTTTGGCTTCATTTTTGCACAATGGGAGGAGGCGCTGTCGCGTCCATGTTTTCTACAGTCATTGAAATGAAGCCAAAAAAAAAAAAAAAAAGCGTGCGGTCGCTGGATTGGGACACAGCCACAGTCGATGATCCATACAGGAACCTATTTCCGCCTACTGTGGAGGTCACGTGTTTCTGGTTACTGTGGAGGTCGCAATATGGCGCTCCCCATTGGCTGCAGCCAGACCCTTCTCGGGCTGCTATAGGGCTTTGGAGCGTGATGTCACGAAAGGGGGCGTGATCACGATTTTTGGTCGAGCCGCCATCTTAGTAGGCCAAACAAAGGGCTACAGGAGCAAAGCACAGGCAAACATCAGCTATGGCTCGTACTTGCTGTGTTGTCGGTTGCAATGTTAGATCGCGTGATCGGGAAGGGAATAAGCTGGAAAATGGGCTCTCTTTTTATCGTTTCCCCTCCTGGAAGCAACGTGAGGGATTTCATGTATCTGATGTTACCAAACAAAGACGTCAGGCCTGGATAGCAGCAGTGAGACGAGCTGATATCGAGTTCTCTGCCATCCCCAGTTTTTTGTTGGTGTGCTCCTGACATTTTCATTCCGGTAAGTTCTAAAGAAATTCATATTGCTCTTTATCGGATTTTAGTTTTATTTTCATAGAAATCATAGTCATGGAAAATTAGAACAAACATCCTAAGGTGTGATGCTGCAGAACTATGTTCTGTTTATGGCGTAGCTTCTCGGTGACAACTCCTCCAGAGTAGCCAGTGGAATTTTCCTTTTTTGCTACGGCTCCTTTTGCCTTTCACTGCAGACGGTGTGTTTATGTTTTCATCTAGAGCAATTTTTGGGGCAGCTGCTGAGGAGAAGTCAAGGTTATGTGCAACCTCTGGCTGTATCTTGGTCATATGGTCAACGTACTCTCAACGTAGAGGCTTAAAAATGGCCAAATCTTGTACCCAACCGTTTGTGAATTAGATGTGCGCCTCTAGGGATTTATAATTCCGCCCTGTATGCGCTGACTCCACAGACAAGGTACGAGAAGGTATCAGGGTAGGACAGTGGCGGTAGGTCCAAGTACCGTCTCTTGGTGTCCGGGCGCAATCGGTCTCGATACAGTCCTTTGTCTTTTGAGCTGATTTTAAGCATGGTTCTGGTAGACATCCTTCCAAAACAGTGTGTTTGTTTTGATTCGTGGCCTTCTCAATTGGCGCCGCGCTCCCACAATGCATTACGGTGTTACGTCGACTCCAAAGGCCTATTGTGTTTGTGTTTATGAATAATAGTAAACACTGAAATACATTTTTTGCACGCAGCAATGAATTTTTTTCGCTCACACTAAATTTCTCCTTAAAATGCAACACTTGTACTTGCACTGTACACTTGCATTTTTTTTTTACGTCAGCTCAGAATAGTGGCACTAAAATAACTGCATAGTCAGGTTCCTTCAACCTATAGCTGTAGGTTCGCAGTCATCTTTGCTGCCACCCGGAGCCTGTCCCAACTCCTCCCTGCATTCTGTGCACCATCCTTTAATCTTCATTTCCTACCATTAAATTCCTGCCTCTGCCTTCCTCTTCCTCTTCTTGATTTCCAAAGTCATCCTACGGACTATATCCAGACTGTCACTCATTGGTCTACGCCCCGCCCCTCTAAAGCTGATTTTAAAAAGCTTTTTTTTTTTTAAAAAACAAAAAAAAAACAGCGACAACACAAAACAGATTTGCATGACAGCAAAATTATCTTTCTATATCTTTCATTTATCTGAAATAGTACGTATGTTTTTTTTTAAACTCATTTTCAGTTTTACTTTATATCCAAATATCCAAACAGAGGAGCTCTGTTTCACAGTCATCTGTGCTAAATACCAGAGGATTTGCCGCGAGTTTGGGACTTTTTTCTAACAGACAGCAGCTTTTACAGTGATTTAAACAGGCCTCGCGATCAGCTGTACCTTCACCTCGAAGTGATCACACTGAATGGACTGTGGTGTTTCGGGTAGGTGAAAACAAAACACAACTTGTCACTCGTGTTAACATTGAAGCTTGTAACGAAGAAACCAGCTGTGTGTTTGTGTGAGTGACGGGCGAGATGGGCGCTGACAGGCAGGGATGAGCTAATCACGGGGATCGTGAACGTCTCTGATGCTAACAGAGGCTGGCAGGTAGGGCTGGGTGATATATCGAGTCTTTTAAAAATATCGATATATTTTTATACGAGATATAAGATGTGACAATATCCTTTATATCGATATAGTCTATGGCTACGTCCACACGTATCCGGGTATTTTTGAAAACGCAGATTTTTCTATGCGTTTGCACCTTCCGTCCACACGTAAACGGCGTTTTCGGTCACTGAAAACGGAGATTTCTAAAAACGCCTGCCAGGGTGGAGATTTTCGAAAACTCCGTTTTTGCATTTACGTGTGGACGAGAAAAAGCGGTGCAGCTCCTTGATGGATTGTCGGAGCATTACGGCTACCGAGGAGCCTCGCGGAGTGATACGTACTGTGCTTCAACGTAATATTACCGTATTGTGTGTGTATAAGGACCATAAATGGCTCCTGTTCAGAGACATGGTTACGAAGCGGATTTCAAACTCCAGGCTGTCAGTCACGCAGTAGAAGTTGGGAACAGAGCAGCTGTGAAATCTGTCTATGTTATTATGCTCAGCGTCTGTTAGTTTACATTTTGACTGCACAATTGTGAGCTCTTTGTTATGCACAAAAACAACATTGTTTTATTTTATTTATGGAGCATTATTATTTAATAAATGCTCATAATTTGAGTAATTTTTTTCATGTACATCTATGCTGTATGTTAATAAAAGTGCCTGTGTGACATCTGGGACACAGCTTTGACTAAGAACTCTCTTTTTGTTCTTACTTTATGGCTTTAAAAAAATATCGAGATATATATCTTATATCGCCATCCAGCTAAAAAATATCGAGATATGAATTTTGGGTCATATCGCCCAGCCCTACTGGCAGGCACTGTTAGCTCCGAACAAACAGCTCATTTTGAGTGATGCAGTCTGTCCGAGCGGCTGTTTCCAGAAGATTTGCTTGAAGTGAGTTGGTCTCTCTCTTTGTGGAGTATTTTATATTGTTAACTAGACAACATGAAAGTAATGTTATGAGTAGTATATCAAATGTCTTTCTCCCGAGAGTAATTAAGTAACATACTGCATTACTTTTAAGAAAAGTGTTCTGTGTAGTACATTACACTGATCACAACAAAGAGGGGAAACACCAACATCCACAAATATGTAATTACTATGTGATGTATTTGATATGCTGCTCAGAGATGGTTAAGCCAATGAGAACCAAGAATGAATCAGATTTGCTTTATCCTGATCACTTCCCATTCCTCTGATGTGGGGATCGTGACAGAAATGGCCTGTCATGTCTCAGTGTGATAATCATGTAAACTGAAGCTTACTGTGTGAGTTGACCCACAGTAACCAACATGTTGTGTGTGTTTCACACTTGACCACATGTGACTAGTTTAGTCACTCAAACAAAACACTTTATTCTGTAAAAACAAGCTGGTGTTGAATTTGTTGGGAAAATTTTTACATTATTATTCCACTCAAACGTGTGACAACAAGATGTTGATCAGTTATATGTTGTGCATGTCCTCAAAACACCTGCAGTTATAATATTGTTAAGTACTAATAAAAGGGCCTGTTTGCTTTTTTTTAATGCAGCATTTTTCTAAAGATGTTACTGTACGCTCAGATGTACATCACACAGTTGTACTTTTTTCACTCATTAGTACGGTTTGAATGTTTTGGACACACCTTATTCTCTGGTCACTGATATAACATGAGCATACTGTTTCATCACTAAGCAGCATAACATGAGCAAGTCAACAGAAGTGCAAGTTTACTCGGCTAATACATGTTGTGGAAACACTGTGTAACTGTCTATGTCCAGGATTGTTATGATGCACCTATAAAATCTCTGTATAACTATAATGGCAGTAAATATAAGTAGCAGACTAATATGATACATTAGGTAGCTGCTAGTTGTAGTATCTCCTCCCACCTTAGAAATATTCAGAAATCTACACTTCTCTCCACTGCCTGCTTAGATTATTGATAATTCTCAACAGTTATAATTATTTATTAGGGGTGCAACAATACACAAAATTCACGGTTCGGTTCGATACTTTGGTGTCACGGTTCGATATTTTTAAGATACAAAAAAATGTTCATGCCTTTTTAATTTGTCAATTATTAAAATTATAAATATATATTTTAACTCAAAAGAACAGTTTTTAAATTTA
The DNA here is from genome assembly GCF_001858045.2 of Oreochromis niloticus. Taxonomy (NCBI): domain Eukaryota; kingdom Metazoa; phylum Chordata; class Actinopteri; order Cichliformes; family Cichlidae; genus Oreochromis; species Oreochromis niloticus. The sequence goes on from NW_020328518.1 coordinate 172,284, forward strand.
ATGTTGCTGAAACAACAAAATAATGATAATAAAAAAAACTATCTGATCGAGAAATCCCTCATCTTTGGAAAAGAGAGTTTGTTACAGAGAAATGGCTCTTTCCAAAATAAAAGCTATACTATACCCTTCTTCTGGGGTATATTCTCAGCAGCATATTAAACATATCAGGTCCCCATAAGGAGAATCATGTGCTAACGGCTGTCTAAATGACTCGGGTAAAGTTTGTAGCATGCGTGCTTGTTGTTTTTGTCTGCTTCCACTTGTCTTTGCACTAGGATGATGTCGGTGTAAATGTGCAGTCATATTCATTGTGTTCCCACTAGTGCTGTCAGCGTTAATCTCGTTAAAATGACATTAACGCCATAACGCGGCAAATCTCCCTTAACGAGTTACCGCGGATCGCCCCGTGCATGGGGCTGGACGGCGTCAACACGTTAACGAGCTAACTGCGCTAATGCACTAGTTCCCACCAATTGAGCATTGCGTGGCACATCCGACATACTGTTTTACTTTTGTCCATGATGCGCTTACCATCAGGGTCATACTTCACATAAAAACCAAGATAGTTCCAAACGCCAGATCTGAATGAGGGTGGGGGAGGTTCAATTTCAGGTCGCGTTGAGGCAGTTGCCATGTTGCAACGAGCTTAGATTCTGTCTTGCTAGCTTGCGCTGCGCTCAGTGGATCTGCACTCGACAGTGCAGCCTAGGCAGAGTAGTCGAACGCAGATCCACTGAGCGCTCAGCACAGACAGCATCGTCAGAAGAAAAGTGGATAAAATAAATAAAAAAATTTGTATTGTTCGATACATATGCGTACAAAACCGAAAGCACTGTATCGAACGGTTCAATACCGATATGAGTATTGTTGCACCCCTAGTTTACAGATGTGTTCTACCCCCTGGCCAGCCGTACGACTCTCATAGAGCCCCACTTTGAAACGCACCCAGCCAATAATGTGCATTCAAGGCCCAAACACAAGAGACAAATTGTTAAAACAGAGTTAGCCAAAATTATGAAAATGGGGGTAATGGTAGGGACAACAGTTCTGATGGCGAAGAAGGATGGATCTACACAGTTCTGTGTTGACTACTGGTGAATGAGATGCTTGCCCCATGTCCCACGTACGAGTATTGTTGCACCCCTATTATTTATGTATATATTATTATTATAGAATTACATTTCTCAATATATTTCACGACAGTTTGCATGAAACGATACATTTTTAGACATAAGTTGTAACGGCCGCAGTTTTCTTTGTATTTATTACACAGGGTGCTGCCGGGAAAAGCCTGTTCTAACGTTTGAGTCTAAGGTTTATTTTTTAGCACCCGACGGCTCTTTTTTGCTTCTCATCCGTAAACACTCTGCATACTTTCACGTGATTCCGTTTATTTTGAAAAGTTTCCACAGGAGCTTGAGCTTTATTGTGAAAGGTTAATGTGGAAAATAAACAAACAGACACGCGATGGCTCTACCGTCGTGGTTGCTAACGACAAGGTGGGGCAGGCGGAGGTTTCCACTGGTGCAGGTGTGTCGCACCCGTCATGTGCTTGCTCGGAAGTTTAGGGGTTTTTTTCTTCCCACGCAGTGAACAGTGTTTGTTTTGGTCACTTTTTATGGAATCAAACTCAAAGTAAGGTCAGTACTTCCACGCTTTAAACGCTGCAAACTCATAATCTCTCCCGCACTCGTTATATTATCCATTTTTGATCTGCTGTTGCCACGAACGTCACACTCGCTTATGTCATTGTCATGAGACACTCGCAAATGAAATTACGGTTTAGTAACGCAGCGTGCTGACGGAAAAATAACAGTAATCTAATTACCTTTTTTGCTATAGTAATCCCTTACGTTCTTGTTACTTGAAAAAAGTAATCGGACTACAGTAACGCGTTACTGCCCATCTCTGATTACCAGTCCATCTCCTACCATGGATGTCCAACCATCACTGCTGCTTGTTCTCTGTTGGCTGACGGGTAATCGTAGTAAATACTCATTTATTTATTTATGTTTTAAAACAGGAGTCAGTTCTGTAACAAAGACTGGTGAAGCGGTCCTGTGTCCCCAGATCCAAAACATGAATTTCCAGCAGCCAGCCCCTCTCATCCGCCCTGTTCAACCTGATGTGGAGATGAAGCCTCTCCCCTTCTACGACGTCCTCGATGTTCTGATCAAACCTTCAAGTCTAGGTCTGCTTTCACTTTGTTTTCAACACTGAAAGTCAAATGTTCTATTAGGTTAGCACGGTAAGAAAAGTTGGCTTTTACTCACGTAAACTGAGCCCAGTGTAGAGCCCGGATAAACCATTACAGTGGTGTCATACTTCCTGTTCCATGACATTTTCACAACAGGTGGATGAACTGTGTCATTTCCTTCCTCTCTGAATTGGAAGCTTTATCGAGCTTCTCCAGTGTTAGTGGTGCTCATGGTTAGTTTGGTTACATCAAGGGTAGCAGAGATGATTTATGGGGCCCTCATGCTCACCACGTCGCCGATTTTGACGTCACATCATGTGTCACTCAACACAATGTTTGTGGCTGTCGGCTGCTCTTGATTTTTTTTACAACCAGGTGTGTCTCGCCACGGCCACCCCAGCTGAGTTGAAGATGTGAGTTTTTTACCCCCATTTTAATGAAGCTCAGAGATGTGCACGTACACAGAGGGAGAAGTTGGAACAGTTTGGGAAGAACAAAAAAACACTGGACAAAGTCTTGACTTCCAGTTTTGACTTTTCCTCGCCTATATCAGTGCTTATGTGGTGATATAGCCTGACTGGTGACACCTATGGCTCAGGAGAATACTACACTTCCTGCGAGGCGAGGTTGGGTAAATTGGGCCATTTAGAAGTTAGGCTGAGAATTCTTGGGTGAATTCACTGAATTTAACCTTCATACCAACTTTATAGCATCTAGAAAATAGACAGCATAAACAGTGTACTGTCGGTGTAGAGGATGGAAATCAGCCAGGACAACTCAGGAAACATCTGCTCACATCTGGTTGGATTTATTTGTACATTCACAAAGAGCAGCAGGTCAGCTGATCACAGCCTGTACACTAAGAAAATCTTCTTCTTTTCTACATGCTGATTTTTAGGGTTCCTCCACCCGCTGACTGTCACTTCAAACCCTGACTGTACTCATTTTGCTGTTCAGGTGTGGAGTCACCCTCTAGAGGCAACATTAAAAAAATCTTCCTTTTCTCTGCTCATGTTCTACATAACTGATTGAGGCTGACCACATTTATTAGAATTTAGGTTGAGACTGATGTAAAGTTTGCATTCCTATATACTATCAGACTGGAAGAAAAAACCCTGAGTAGAAAGCTCACATCAAGACAATAGCTCCTCAGTTCACAGTAGCATCTCTCTGCTAACATGCTAACAGCACATTTGAGGTACTAACCCCCTCCCTTCCTGAGAGCTAATGTCCGGTGTGGATCACATGAACGGATCACTCAGTTCCTCCATTGCAGGCCTCATTCAGGACTAAGGAGCCACTCACCCCCTCCCTCCTGGCTCACAGCTCAAACGAGCTGAACGAATCACTCACTCACGCACCCCCTCCCTTCCTGTGCTGAATCGTAGCATGAACGAATCACTAGCTGTGTCCCAAAACGTAGGCTGCATCCTTCGGAGGCCGCATTTGAAGGCCGATTACGTCACAACCAGGCGATGAAGGCTGTCCCAATTGGTCGACTCCTTCAAATGCGGCCGACAAATGCGTCCTTCATTTCCCCGAATTTGAAGGATGGGTCGGGTGTGTCCTTCGTGGCCCACCATATCACAGAATTCATAGCGCAGCCCAGCCAATTTCAGTTTCCAACAATGGCGGCCGCTACTAAGATATTACTCTAAATATTAAATATTACTCTTATTAATCTTTCTGGGTCACAAAATAAACTTTTAAGCGGGGGTTCAAGGCTCACTAGAGCCGGCGAGAGCAGCGGACTCCCGGCTTCATCGTTTTCAGACCCCGCTGTCTTTCGCCACTCAGGTTAAACATGATATATAAGTCACTCAGATAACTTAAAAATGTTATTGTTTGGCTTTTTTCAGTGTTTTATTTGTTCCTGAGTAAATCGGTTTGGCTGAGATCAAAGTTATTAGATTAGATTAGATTAAATAAAACTTTATTAATCCATCAGGTGGGTTCCTCCGGGATTTTCACACAGCTGAATAAACGTCAAACAGAAAACTGATTAAACAGAAGTGTTAGACGATCGAGAGTTTACTCCAGTGTCCTGTTATATTTTAGATAGCAAGGAGCAGACAGCCGAGTTTATTAAACTCCACTGAGGCAGCGGTGACGGAGATCTGAAGGCTAGACCATCCCATTTCACAGCCTCACACTTCCAGCCTTCTCGTTCTTCGAAGGACCCGGCCCATGTAGACTGTGAAGGCCGGGTCCTCCGAAGGATGCAGCTGACATTTTGGGACAGAGCTACTCACTCACCCCCCTCCTTCTTCTTGGTTGGCAACCGACGTTAAGGTGCATTAGCGCCCCCTGGCACACAGCTCAGTGGACGCTCGCGCTACATACAACTCTCTCACCCCTCCCTCCCGGTTCTCCACTGCTGAAACTCAGAGCGTGTTACCGTGCAAGAGTCGTTCCTTCACCTGAGATGAAGTCTGATAGTCTGACTGATACAATATAACATTCAGTCTACACTTTGTTTTTTTGCAAAGATTATAAGTAGACAAAAGGAAAAAATATATGAACTCAGTTCCACCACTATTAAAAAAATCAATTTCATCAATATTCTATTGAAAGAAAAATTGTCACAATCTGAAAGCAGGACTCAAGCGCAGAACAGGTTGACGTCTCAGAGTTGCTGTTTATTATACACCAGTGCGATTATATACAGTGATGGGGGGAAATCCAAGGGTCCAAGGGATTAGGGGAAGGTTCTCTCTCTCACGCTCGCTCACGTCCTTACATCCAACTCACACACGTTCGTACGACAGGAAGGTCACAGGTCCGGGAAGGTAAACTGGAACGAGAAAGGGAAGTCACTCACAAATCACGAATCACGAGAATACTAAGTGCAGGTTCACAGGAGCTGGGGAGAATCACTAACGTGAGTAGTACAATCATCCAGCGGTGAGAAGATCTGTGGCGCAGCCTCAAATAGCAGTCGGGGAATCAGCTGATCGCCACCAGGTGTGTGAGCCACGGGCGGGGCCAGCAGTGGGCTCCGCCCTGGCAGAGAGGTAGGGGAGAGAGAGAGGGAGAAAGCAAAACGAAACACAAGTGTAGCCTTGTGAGGCCGGCTGGGCAGGCACGGGGACCATGACAAAAATAAATGTTGCTTTTACAAATCTTAATTGTTTTTGCTCTATAAAATATATTTTGTTTAGGTTTAAAATAGGTTTTTTTTCAATCACTCATCTTAGCAGTAGGATATACATGAAAAGAGACACAAGTTTGAGTGAAAATGTACATTTTTGCACTTTCTGGGCAACTGACTCAGTGACTCAAATGATTCAAAAAACCAGATTCACTTTGGTGAGTGACTCACTCAAACCCGATTCAGTAAGGGTTATGGTTAGGTTTAGGGTTGTGTGTGTGCATGCGTGTGTGTGTGTGTTTATTGTGGCTTAAAAAGACTGAGGTTTCTGTTGACAGGAGCGACAACTACACAGAGGGACAATCAGGAGGAATATTTTATCTTGAAGGCAGAACAAGTTAGAAAACTGTTCGTCTCCCGGTAGGGCTGTTTCTTGATTGGCTGTTTAATCTGCAGTAACTGAAACAAGTTTACCCGTTAATATAGACTTTAACTGATTTTTATTTTTTCAGAGAAATTCTACCAGGTGGGAGAATGAACTATAATGTTCAGATTCAGCTGAGGTGAGGATGTTCACAGGTTTCTGACCTGTAAAAACATGAGATAGTGACATTTATAAAGGCTGAATGCAGTGCCTAAAAGCAACATGAAATTCCAGATTTGATCAATCTAAGCTGATGTGTAACACATATACACACTGAATTTTAAGGAAAATTCATCCTCAAAAGCAAACGGTAAAAAAAAAACAACAAAAAGAAGTTGAAGCGATGACGGTCCTAAAAGATAAAAGGAAGAAGCAGAGATTCTGGGTTCAGCAACAATATTACGCTGTCGTTTAGACATTGAAGCTGTGTCCTGGCTCTCATGCATGTTTCAGGATGTCAGTTTGAACTCTTGTTCATAAATGCTGTAAATCTGTTGGTGTGAAGGGGCCTTTACATTAGAGCCTGACCCCCGTTCTATTGTCTGTATCAGATGTTAGGTATGGTGATATTTGACTGTTTATAGTGGCTGATAAATGAAAACAGGAGACAGTGACAGAAGAAATACCCAGGGTTGGGGAGTAACGGAATACATGTACCGCCATTATGTATTTAAAATATAAAATATGAGTAACTGTATTCTGTTACAGTTACCGTGCAAAAGGGTGGTATTCAGAATACAGTTACTTTGTTGAAATAAATGGATTACACGGCGGTCTTTTCCTGTTTCACATGTTAGGCTATGCCTTCTCTAGTTTTGGTAATTCCACGCCGGTGGAAACCCAAACAAAACACGCATTAAGAGGCTCTAATGCCTGTGTCTCAATCTCACTGCCCATGTCACCTCTACTTGTGGCCTGCATAAAGACGTGAAGAAATATTTTTAAAAATTATTATTCAACAAATGATTTAATATGAAGGCAATAGACAGAGTGTTACAGGCATAGCTCGCCTCATGGGCAGTGTAGCCCAGTTGTAAGTGAGCTATTAAGACTCGGCTGTACACTGTGTTCATGTTTTCCTCCCAAACAGTAAGTTCTGTTGGAGCAGCCTTTATGAGTAATGATGAAGTATCCATTAACTCAAAGTATATTTGATGGCTGTAAACCTGCTTTCATGAACAGCCACAGTAGTCGAGAGCAATCGAAATTTTTGAACCAGGCCCTAAAATATTTCTGTGTGTTTTCAGGTTTTGTTTATCAGAGACAAGCTGCCCTCAAGAGGACAATTACCCCAACAGTCTTGCAATAAAGGTCAATGACAAACTGTTTCGTTTGCCAGGAAGTGATCGTTGTACTGCAGTCAAACAAGAAGCCAGTTCAACTTTACACTGTAGATATGCTAACTTTGGACTTCTGCCTGCAGGGCTATGCATTGCCACCAAAAAATGGCATGGAACAGAAGAGCCCAGGAAGAGCACTCAACATTACCTCCCTTGTCAAACGCACATCTTCAGTCCCCAATAAAATTTCAGTGACATGGGCACCTGAAATTGGAAAGGTAAGAAAAAAAGCTGAAGTTGGAAATGTTTTAAGCATGCTTTTAGTTTATGTGCGACGTGTGGAGGTAGAACAGCAGGCCTCAGTCAGCAGTACATGTACAGAAAATGAGCTCACGTGCAGAATTACTGTCAGACTGAAGACATCAATCCCCCAACCATACGTCAGGGGCTGAGATGCACTCTGAATTCACAGGCTTGTGCTTCCTGCCTGTAATCTGTATACTGTCACACACGGTTCTTTTTAAAGAAATACATTTACAAGAAGTCACATCGTTCTAGACTCATCTCAAAAGCAAAACAACAGAATTTCTAGCAAAGTAAAGTGGAAGAAGAAAACAACAAGCAAGGTCAGGCTGCAGTGACTCAAAAAGGGTTTGACAGCAGTCACAGCAGCAGGAAAATCCTGTTAACGCTCAAAGAAACCTACTATAGTCATGGAACAGACAGATATGCGTATGCGATGTTGTCGAGACTTTACATGATGGCACCCAGCTAAACATCAATGATCTACACTGCTGTGTATGAAATGTCTTTATGTCATTATTATTATTAGTGTGAGTGTGAGAATGAGAATCCTCAATAGAAAAGCCTCATTCAGCTTACTTGTTCCTTGCCGTTATTAATGTCATTTGAATTCTGGGCATGTGTTTGACTCCTGCTGTTTTACAGAGGTGTAACTAATGTAGCACTAATTATGACCCACTGCCATCTTTGTTTCAGATCTATTCTATGTCTGTGTACTTGGTGAGGCAGCTGACGTCTCACCTTGTTCTGCAAAGACTGACAATGAAGGGCACCAGCAACCCAGACCACTCCAGAGCACAGAGTAATAATGAGCTTTTTACTGTAAGAGTTACAAAGCAGCAGGATTTCACAGACGACGTCACACTGGAACACCATTAGTTTGTTATTCACAAAGTAAACCACGACCCTCTCCTAGAGTATAGGTGAGATTGTAATCAAATTTAAAGACAGTGATGCTCTAAAAGGTCTTTGAGGTGTTCGAGGTGATGGATCGTGAGCTGCATGAGCGACTATAACTCTGATGCTTCAGGTTTACATTCTTACTTCAGCATTATTCATCCTCCTCACAATTATGTTTCCTGCATATACTCAGGGAGATCACATGACATCAGTGAGGTCTGTCTGACAAACATTAGAGACATGACAATTATGTTCTTAGTCATTTCTTGTCTGTCAGTAATCCTGCCGTGCCTGAGCCTGACATGTTCTTGTCCAGGCAGAAGACAAAAGAGAGCTGAGTATAAGACCAGGCTCGTTGTGTAGCTCCTCCCCCCCATGTGTGTTTTAGATGACATAAGATAAGACTAGAGACCTTTATTAGTCCCACACGTGGAAAATTTGTTGTGTCACAGCAGAAAGTAGACAGTGCAAGTTAGAGCAGTAAAAATTAAGCTCAACAATAGGATATGATAAGAATAATAAGAGTAGGCTACTATATACAATAGAATAAAAAACTATATACTTTTTTATTTGTATATTTTTCTGTGTTTTGTAGTGCTGAATTAATCCGTTCCTTTGCATTTTGCCCTTTCTCTCTGGGGTCCAGTTAAAGAGAAGCTGACAGCAGATCCAGACAGTGAGGTTGCTATAACAAGCCTTCGAGTGTCTCTTATGTGCCCGGTAATTGAAGCAGCCACGCAACATGTGACAGACTGAACCAAAAGTTTGAACAGCATGTGTGTTGAGTCCATGAGTCAGGATGAGGTCTCTGCATTTACTGTTACTAACACTGTGCCAGAATAAACCCAGCTCAGTATAGAACTGTAGTCAGCAGAAACTAATGTTTCTGTTTTATACGACGGTATGGGCCTTTGGGCCTGAAAATATTTGGACAGCAGCATAAACTAAAACAATGCTGCCATAACAGATTCATAACAAAACACTCAAAATGTAAGTGGTGTGAAGAAAAACACATAAATCAAAAAAATGAACATGATAAATGTCATAAATGGTTCTACAGCCTCCAAACTATGGGGTTCCTGCTTTCCTGCTGTATTCAGTTGTCTGTTTGTGACTCTGTCTGGCTTTAACAAGTTAATAGGAACTGGTTCCCCTGAGGTCAGATGAATGCCATAGTGTTAAAGAAAATCCCACCTAGCTGCAATTTTTAAACTCAGTGGAGAGTCTGTTGTTGACTTCAGTATGTTTTTGGTATGTAGCTAAAATGATCAGAATTATGCCAGTATGCACTTACACTATGCAGAAACCTGCTGATTTACACTTACGTATGTACATATTGGACTGAAAATGTTGACATGTGTACCTATAATGTGTTATACACACTCCTGATACACTATAACACACTGCTGTGTTTCATGAATTAGTATGAGCTGAGTGCTGACCCTCTGTCTTCTTTGTTCATTGGCCTGACTTCAGCTTTGTTTTGTCCTGCAGCTGGGTAAGATGCGACTGACACTGCCATGCAGGGCTGTGACGTGCTCTCATTTGCAGTGTTTTGACGCTGCCCTCTACCTGCAGATGAATGAGAAGAAACCCACCTGGCTCTGTCCTGTGTGTGACAAGAAGGCCGCATATGAGAGCCTCATCATTGATGGGTGAGTTAACAGTTCATCATCACAAAAACATGACATACTGGAGATAATTTAAGTGAATTTCAGGAGCAAGACCACACCTCATACACCCCCCTTCCAGTTCTGTGTTTATACATGACTCCCCCTCCCTTTTTCATTTCATTCACCTTGTATTAGTACATGGGGATCTACACCGGTCCGCCACCTTAGAGGCCTTCCCCAAACTGCAGCCTCAATTCATGCTTACCCCCACTGCCATTATCTAATACAAATGCTGTCAAACCTAAATGGGGAGGTGGTGAAACAGTAAACAAGCAGGCATCCATGTGTGCTTTATGCTTCAGCGACAGAAGGAAGGAAAAACTCATTTTTAATACGTCCTGAATCCAAACTGGAAGCTGGTTCCACGGGCCTGAAAACTGAAGGCTCTGCCTCCCATTCTACCTTTAAATACTCTAGGAAAGTAAGCCTGCAGTGTGACAGCGAAGTGCTCTAATAGGGTGATATGGTACTACAAGGTCATTAAGATAAGATGGGGCCTGATTATTTAAGACCTTGTATGTGAGGAGCAGATTTTGAATTCTGGATTTAACAGGGAGCCAATGAAGGGAAGCCAATACAGGAGAAATCTGCTCTCTCTTTCTAGTCCCTGTCCCTGTCACCCCTGCCAGAGTAAGCGTTTGGTTAAAAACTATGTTTCTAGGACTCCATTATTAACCTCAGCATGTGAAGCGGACTTACATGGACATGGATTTACATGAACAAATTGGAGTCTATTTGATATGATTCAAACCACTGCAATGCAGTACCTGTAATACCTGCAGCATGCTCCAATTGCTGTAACAAAATATTATGGTCGACAGTATCGAACACTGCACTGAGGTGTAGCAGGACAAGCACAGAGAAGAGTCCACCCTTGGACGCCATAAGACACATATCTGAGGTGAAGTATGAGTTCTTTAAAGCTTGGTTGGCTTGGTTAGGGTGATAGTTTAAAAAAAGGGGCTTGAGGATATGTTCGCACATTAAGGGAAACAACCCCACGTCGTAATCCCCCATCCACCGATTTTTACATTCAGCACATGGATTCAGAGTACTGTTCTCCTTGCAGCTACCAAATCCAGATTCGTCTAGTGGTGGCCTGCTTTATACCAATGCACCCAATGGTTTGCATTGTTCTTGGTGAGGTAAGGGTTGGATGCAGCTGCTCTGTCTTGGAAACCCATTCTATGAAGCTCTCTATGCACTGTTCTTGAGTTAATCTAAAAGCCTCATGAAGTTTTCAGACTTGTAGCAACTGATTCTGCAGAAAATTGGCGACATCTGCACACAATGCAGCTCAGCACCAACTGACCGCGCACTGTAATTTTACCACATCGTGGTTGAGTTGCTGTCATTGTCAGTTGTTTAAACTTTGTTATAATACCACTAAAAGTTGACTGTGGAATATTTATTACTGAGTCTGTGAAGGTTCTCAGTCATCCAGGTCATTGTAGTCTAAGGAGCTTGGAAAGAAAAGCGTCTGGACTTCTTTGAGTTGCTTGAAGACGTTTCACCTCTCATCTGAGAAGCTTCTTCAGTTCTAAGGGTCAAATGGTGGAGAGTCCCAGATTTAAACCCAGTGGGAGTTTCCCCCCAAAGAGGGACAAAGGACCCCCTGATGATCCTCTACCTAATCACATGAGCCGAGGTGTGAAAGCGGGTGTGGGTCCCAATCAGCCAGAGTTTCGGGTGAGCTCATTGTGAAACCTGGCCCCACCCTATCATGTGATTTCCTGAGGTCAGATGGCCCAGGATGTGAGTGGGCGTTAAGGCGTCTGGGAAGGGATCTCAAAACTGGATTATAGATGGCAGACAATTGGTGTCGTAAACCACCGCCTCTGTTCAAAGATGGTCGCTCACAGTGGACGTAAATGGCTTCTTTCACTCCTCTTTCAAACCATCTGTCCTCTCTGTCCAAAATGTGGACGTTGGCATCCTCGAAAGAGTGACCTTTGACCTTTAGATGCAGATGGACTGCTGAGTCTTGTCCCGAGTCTTATTACTGAGGAAATTTCATGACTCGACTTGTCGTACGGGTGGCATCTCATCATGGTACCATGCTGGAATTCACTGAGCGAAACAGTCTTTCACAAATATTTGTGAACGCAACAACAAGAGCAACTTTTTTTTCAGTGTCTTTCCCAAGGATATTTGGCACGGCTACTGGAGTAGCCAGGGACTGAAACACCAAACTTCCAATTAGTGGATGGCCTGCTCACCTTGTGAGCTACAAACACCCCGTATGTCATGCCCTGTCCAGGAGTGCAACATAAGGGTTGAAAAAAAAGAAAACCAGAAACTAGTTTCTGTTGTGGGGGCAATCAGCAGCTACTATTCACACTCATGATGTCTCTTGATTGTGAACTTGGACAATAAGTCCAGAACACTTGTCTTCCAGGCCTTGGGCTTTCCTTCTTTCTAAGGATGTACAAGATTGGCTGCTTTAATGATAAATTTACTTTGGTTTTCCTGCCTAACAAGGGCCTCATTCACTTGTATTGAGTTTGAGTTGAGAGTTTGATGAAAAGATAAAAAACAAAAGTTTAATATGGAATCAACTTTAGCTCTTCTATCAGTTTAATTTGTCATGGAATGACAAGGGAACAGGTTTAACCTTGCCATGAAACCAACAGCAGCGCCAGGCCTTCAAACTGTCTATTACTACCAGATTCTAAGAAGAAAATGCAGCAGTACTTGAAAAAATGGCTGCTGCAGCTGCTGAAATGAGAAAGGCATAGTTAGTGTGATGGATATCAGCTATCCCCATAAGCTTTCCCTGGCACTGTCTTATGAACCCACGGCTCCACCCCTCTCCTGCAGCTGAGCTACAAACCACACGTTTAGCCACGGCCATCTGCGCCCCAGGCCTATGGGCCATGCTGAACTTGGAAGGCTGTAAGGCCTTCTGGTTGATGTACACAACCAGGCTGGACACCCTCCTTACTTGCTGGGACAGAATGAACTGCAGCCCTCGGTTCGAAGTAGCAGCCTGCAGGATAAAACACGGCTCCGCAACAGTGTCCGCAACTCTGAAAGTCTCTGAAACAACAAACAAACACACATTATGCCCGTATCGTAGTCTAAACCAATCAGAGATAGTCAGGGGTGGGACCTCTCTGCTTGGCCCTGGTCCAGATATTCCTGTCGGCCTACGTGTGTACGTTTGAAAGTGTATGCGGGTAGACCGAGGTGAGTAGTAGGGATGGGTTTCAATAATCAATTTTCCAATTAAAATGGGTTTTAGCTTGAATAAAGCGATATCTATTCATTAAATCCTGAATAGATTTTTAAATATAAATGTATGTTGCCAGAAACGCCAGGAGCTCACAAAGCTATTTCAACAACTAAAACAGTAAATGAGAGCAGGTAAAGAGCGATCGTGGCTCAAGAGTTGGGAGTTCGTCTTGTAATCAGAAGGTTGCCGGTTCGAGCCCCGGCTCGGGCAGTCTCGGTCGTTGTGTCATTGGGCACTGGTGATGGCCAGAGGGGCCGATGGTGCGATATGGCAGCCTTGCCTCTGTCAGTCTGCCCCAGGGCAGCTGTGGTTACAACTGTAGCTTGCCTCCACCAGTGTGTGAATGTGACAGTGAATGAATAATAGAATTGTAAAGCGCTTTCAGGGTCTCGAAAAGCGCTATATAAATGGAATCCATTATTATCATTATTATTATTATTCTTAAACGGATTCCACATAAAAGACGTAACCACAAAGCGCGGACCCGACACAACAATTTCCCATCTCAAATCTCTGTGTTTTCTTATTACGCACCAGTCTACCGTTGTTTACTGCACTGTCGGCCGCCGTTTTTTTGGGGGGGGGGTTCGTTTTCTTCAAAAATGACCTTAGATAAGAAAGCCTCATTTCTGCTGTTCAATAATGTTTTAAACTAAATGATTCACAAATTCTTATTCAACACAAGTTTGGTGAGCAGCAGGGCTCATCCTGATTTTTGTTTTTGTGCGTTATAATGATGAAATAACTTTGTCATGTCTGTGGTGGCCTTTGGAGAATTAAACCATCCTTTAGAAACTAGATATAAATGTCATATTTTCCAACATTGATATTTTTCTGTGTTTCAGACGACAATGAAAAGATAAAGAACAGTCTGTAAATCAGAAGTTATCAATTCAAATGATTATTAAAGCCACAAGAGAAGCTTCCTGTTATTTGTACCACTCACCTGGTCATGTGATCCGGCTGTGCAGCCAATCATAACTGACATCACTTTCTACTTTGATATTTCCATGGTGATGGACTGATTCATGTTTAACACGTTCATACTCTGATGGATGCATCGGAGAGGGTTAGTGTCTTGCTCAAGGACACTTTGTGTGCCAGCTGGAGCAGTCAGGGATTGAACCACCAACCTTCTGATCATTAGATGCCTTGCTCTATCTCCTGAGCTACAGCATCATCAAAGCTCTTTCTTAAATCCTCTCTGAGAGGAGCTCAAACACGAGGAAGAGACGAAAGTGAGGGAAGAGAGTGGACTCATTAGTAAAATGAAAAACAGCCAGTGTTGATGTTTAAGACAAGTGAGGTAACAGACATACTATATATGGCAGTGGTCACCATGGCAACATCAATGTCGGTTGCTACGTATTGTATCGATCCTGATCTGTGAGCCTCATATCAGGATATGCTGTTGTTTGTATTTGTTTACATTGTTACCATTTTTGTGTCTTTTTTAACAAACTACTTTGACTCTCTGACAAACGATGGCAAGATAAAACTAAATTTGGTTCATCTTTCTACAATAAAAACATATCTTCATCTTAATTATTGTATGTGCAGAGTTGTAGTTACTCACAGTGACCACTGGAGGCAGGTGATCCTGATAGTTTCCCTGGAAGCGTCCAGTTCATCCACATTAATGAAGCTGTTGGTGATTAACGCTCATCTGTACAACTTTAACAACAATATTAAACATTTAATGGCTCTACAAACAGTTTGATGTATAAACTGTGTCTTAAAGGGTCAAAGTAAATGTCACATTGAAAGCAGATTTCACTGTAATGTCCTCTGTTTGAAATATTCCAAATATAATCTGGCTTCGTAATGATTTAAAATGGTAAAATGGTAAATGGCCTGCATTTGTATAGCGCTTTTCTGGTCCATAGGACCCCAAAGCGCTTTACACTACATTCAGTCATTCACCCAGTCACACACACATTCACACACTGGCGATAGCAAGCTACATTGTAGCCACAGCTGCCCTGGGGCGCACTGACAGAGGCGAGGCTGCCGGACACAGGCGCCACCGGGCCCTCTGACCACCACCAGTAGGCAAACATGGGGTTAGTATCTTGCCCAAGGATATTTGGCATGCAGCCAGGATGCAGCCTGGG